>NC_133217.1:5893153-6155653 GCF_040436345.1 Pagrus major | reverse complement strand
GGCGGTGTTTATGCCTGGCAGAAACACCGCCACGTACAATGTGTGTGTGTTACCTTGTGTGTGTGTGTGCGTGTGTGTGTGTGTGTGTGTGTGTATTGATCGTGTTGGCCTTGACTTGGAGATGGTGGCCCTAAATAAAGCGAGGCTGAAAAGAAAAGCGGACAGAAGAGAGGCCACCACACCACAAGCCAGTAAACTCTCCACATCTTAATTGCCCTTTCGTTTTCACATGGTAATGCCTTTCCTCGTGTGTGTGTGTGTGTGTGTGTGTGTGTGTTTATTTGTGTGCCCCTGCCAGGTTCACACAGCAAAGCCCGCCAGCCCAACACACACTGTGTGAGTGTGTGCGTCTCCCTCTGCCATAAACACACACACACTCACTCCGCTGCCCCCGAGCTCCATTGTACACACAGCCGGATGGAGGGATGGATGGATGGAGCGTTTCCACCCCCACATACACCCATTTTATTTCATCAACTGATGTTTCCCATCACCCTCCTCCGCTCAGCCACTCCTTCATGAAGAGGTCTGACATTTAAGTGAGTACAGAACCTCTCTGTGGCGACTCTTATTGACAGATGATCTATTTGATTCTGATTCAAATAGGCCAGCGTTGGCAAAATCCTTGATATTTAAATTTGTATCATATTGATATCACACATGTAATAATACTGTGTAAATAATCTTGGTTGCTTGCCATAGAACAGAAAAAAGAAGACGAAGAGGAGGAGGAGGAAGAAGAAGAGGAGGAAGAACAAGAAAAAGAAGAAGAGGGAAGAAGAAGAACATGCCCCATGTTCGAGAAAAAACGGCATGACAGTGCCCCCTTAGATGCCCTCTAAGGAAGATAAAACATGATAAAGTGCCCTCTAGGGTATAAATATATCATGACTTTCTGTGCACTGTATCCCACCGCATAAAGCTGGTGCGATCTCTATTTTCACTAAATATAAAATTTGGGGAAAGCAAAAAACACATTTAGCTTCCGATTTTAACCATTCTGCTTTAATTTGATTAAATACAAACAATACTTTGATGAGACTTTCAACAGCTTTTTTTTCTGCACAATAAAGTTTTGACAATATTTAAGAAATCCATCAACTGTGCAAGATTGAATTTACTTTAAAAGTGTTTTCTTTGATGTTATAGAAGAAATGAAACCGCAAACAGTTAAAAAAAACAAATGTGTTTCATGTAATTATTATTATTTATTTATTTGGTTTGTTTTCTTTGACATTCAACACGTCTGGTCACTTTGGGCAGCCCTGGTCTCAAGTAAATTGCATCTGTATCTGAACACTTTAAAAAAACAGTCAAAATTATTGTTGAGTTATCCTTCACCTTTAGTCCCTATTATGGGTCAAGCTCCAGAAACAGTGTATCCTACGTTTCCCATCATGCAACACAAAGCCAGAGAGTCTCAAATGTCTTTACCAAACTTTATGAGAGCGACAGAAGACGTTATCCAACTGTTTTCATAATGATCTGCATTTCAGATGAACTAACAACAAACATTTATGTGTAAAATCAGTGGAGTGCCCCTTTAAATGTAGAGCAATGAGGACGATTAGTCAGAAACACAGAAACAGAAATGTCAGTTCTCTGTTTTCAGTTGTACAAACTGTTGCTTTCTCACTTCAAAGTGTGTTTTAAAGTGGCGGTGTAAATGCGGGCCACGTGCAGCGCGGTATTAAGCCGTCCTGCTGGGAACACTTTACGCATGAGAACCAGATTTGTCTCAACACCAGTGCGGGGTCACAGCAGGTCACACAGGAGATAATAGTGAGCAGAGAATAATCTTCTCCATTAATGTTTGCTCTCCCTTTGACCTCCGAGTGCCTCACTGTGAGGGATCGAGCCTTTGCAGAGGACGGCAGAGGGCCGGTAGGTCAAAACCGCACACACATACACACACTTCATACCCGTACAATGGGTGGACCCGGGGTTCCCCTGTTGACAGCTGCAGCTGTGACCACATGATTACCTCTTCCCACCTTAGATTCTTAACGTCCAACCCACAAGAGCTCCAGGAGCACCGGGGGAGAGAAAGGGGAGTGCAAACAAACTCTCCCCAGGTCCGGGGCTCCGGTTTCAGCCTTCCGTCCGCTGTGGCTGGGGGGCCATGGGAACACGAAGCGCCAGGGGCCCTGTGTCAATAAGGAGCAGTGGTTCAACACAATGGGGGCCTGCCTGCAGACAACACCGCTGACAGACACCCACACAAAAGGGCCTGTGAATGGGGAAGGAGGCTCACGCACACACACGTGCACGTGAACGCACACACACACATTAACAGGAAAGAATAGAGCAGTGTGTGGCTGCCCACAAGGCCAATGTTTGATGACTGCCCCGTGTGTGTGTGTGTGTACACTCAAACACACACAGCAGCGCTCATGCCCACGAGGAAATAAACACAGTACAATAAACTGAGGCTGCCGCGCACAGTCTGGCCGCACAGGACAGCGTGTACCACAGAGAATCAGTGTGACAAACACACATCAGTAGATTGTACTCTTAATGCATTCTTTGCATTTGTTTCAGTCTGTTTTCAGTGGAGTTGCTGGAGTTTGCTGCAGTCAGTCGCTCAGATAACATCAGAGGAGTTGTCACAGAGGCGATCTGTTTGACAAACCTGCGCGCTGAAAGGTTTTACTTCTGCTTTTCGTGCGTGCTTCAGAACAGGGAGATTTAATCTGTTGATGCAGATTTTATGCCGTACACGTGTTTACACGACCACCTGAGGAGCACAGAGGTCTCACTGCGCGTCTGAATAAAAGGATGCACGGCAAATGCTGTTTAGCTTTTTGCCTTACACAGTGATTTGTGTTACATTTGGTCATCTCCAGCTCATTTACATCATAACTCATTCACCAGCCAATAAGATTGAACCTAAATATAAGCCATCATCAAATCACTGCTCTGTGCACCACCTCAGGCACAAACACAGTCACCAGGCCCACAACCCATGTTCATCAATGCATCGATCAATTCTTCCAACAACTGGAGCAGCACAGGCAGAAATGTAAAGAGAAGTACTGCCACCTGGTGTCGGCTGAGACAAAAAGACAAGAGATGTTTTAATCCAGAGTCCTAACAGCAGGTGGCAGCATGTTGGCTTTTAGGGGGGTGGTGGTGAGTTAATGGTTTACAAAACCATTCACCCCAGTCCACCCTGTGATAAGAGAGACACATTCCCAGGCAGGACTGTGTAGAGGGAAAAAATCTGATTTAACACGATTAGGTGATGATTCATGAGGCTGTTGAGTCTCGTCCTCCAGAGGTTTATTTGTAGATGTGTAAATCTGACAAACCACTAACTACACTGCAGGTCGCCCTGATTTGAAGCCGTCATTCTGAAAATATCATCTCATCACCAGGAACGAGCGAGTAACCAGGGCCGTCTGCTGCACGTCACCCTGTTGTTATCCTTTAACCACAGGTGTGTCACCGTGCTGACGGAGGGTTTACAGTATGTGGACACGCTGACAGTTTCAGTTACTTTGAGGACGTTTTCTGAAAGACTGGGGAAGTTCTCAAAACACTACAGAAGTCCCCACGTTCACAACACATCATCGTCTCATATTTGATACTTTGCTTTTCAAACATGCAAAAATCTCCGCTGTGACATCCTCACAGGCAGGATGTCGCCTACATGCACATTTTGTTACTGTCGTCCCTGTTTTGAGGTGCTTTTACCTTTGATGCTGCATTAGAGAGTTTTAATTTAATTTAATTTCATGGCAGTCGAATAAAAAACCCCATTTATTCTGATAATCAGAAATATGCTGAATATTGGAGTCGATATTGGTTGACAAATGGTACTCAGTAGATGCAACTATACGCATAATTTACTTTTACTCGTACCTTTGATACTTGAGTACATTACCTGCCAGAAAATATGACTTTTGATACTTACGTACGTTTATTATGAGATACTTTAAGACTTTTACTCAAGTGCTATCTGTATGGTAGTATTACTTTCACACAATATCTTTACTTTTACTCAAGATAATGCACAATGATGCACCAAAATGAGTGTACAGCTGTAGTTTTATACATGAAATATGTAAAAGGTAATCAGAAACTGGTTTGTAGTCTAAACGGTCGATCGGTTATTGATTAATCCGAAGATAATTTTTGATGAATCGATTATTGTTTGTCTTTTTTTTTTTCCACAACCCAAAGACATTCAGTTTACTGTCATAGAGAAGTAAAGAAACAAGAAGATATTCACATTTGAGAAGCTCGTAGAACAAAAAAAGACTCAAAACAATGAATCAATTATCAGAATCATTGGCGATTAATTTAGTAGCTGAAAATGAATCGATTAATTCAATCAGCGGTGCGGCTTCACTTTTTGAAAATAAATGTTTGGTGCTTTGTGGTTCACAAACCTTTTACACAAAAAAATGTATGAAACCCAGATCATAATAATCCCACATTCACACATTTTAGACATGACAGGGTGAAGATTTCTTCTACTCATCAGTTTATCCTGTTTCTTAACAGAAAATCAGCGTGTTGCTGGATAAGATCTGGATCAGAGGATATTATGCGATATGTTTCATTGGTCATGAATGTTAAATATATGCCTTTATGAATTTGTGCCCTATGGGTACAGATCAATAAGTGGACAAAAAGGTTAAAGCAATATCAAAGTTTTATTCTTAAAATGTAGTATAGAGAGGAACAGTAGTACAATTCAGACAGAAAAAAGGAGAAATGTAGTTCCATCTTTGAAAACCTTTGATAAAAACGTAAAAAGAGTAACCTGAATCTGCTTTGTGTTCGGTGGGCACTGAGGCGCGGCCCGAGTTTTGCATCACTGTTAAAGTTCGAGAGAAGTTGAAAAATACAACCTTTTGCGACAGCGTAAAAAAATACAGCTGGGGAAAAAAAACCTCTGCTTTACATCTGTAGTGTTTTTGCTTCGTTTTTCGTGTTTTTTTTTTTTCTTGTCCATATAACAAATACAGCATAAAATCTAAAATGATACATCGTAAGTTTTGAGTTTCATTCATTACAGTAAAATCAGTAGGATGGTAAATAGTATCAAAAGAACAAACAAGACAACAGGATGGTGTGATGAACAAGCACACAGCGTGAACAGAGACAGAGAGAGAAAGCGGAAGGTTAAAGTTCACGGAAATAAACCAACACGTCAGGAGGTCTGGAGCTGACTGTCAATGTGTTCCATTACACAAATCCACTAGTTAAATAATATCTTCTTCATATATATATATATATTTATCTTATATATATATTCTCAACATATATATATATATATATATATCCGTAATATAACCCCTCCCACAGTGATTTGAAGGTAAAAGTGACACGAAGAGGCTGAATATCTCTATGACTTTAAATATATCTTCTTCCACAGAGTAAAGGGAAGTTACACTTCTTCTGTATCATTAGCACTTCAGTATATACTGTATATTCCACTGCATATGAACAGATACTGCTGTTCCAAGGTTTCAACCCGCAAACAATCCATGTTTCTTTAGAAAATATGTGCTTAATGAAATAACAAAAGGAGAAAAAGGAAACATCCGTGGAAAGGACAAAAATTAAACAAAATATGTATCTAGGGTAAAGTGAATGATTCTGTAGCATAAAAACATTTAAAAATCTCAACAATTACAGACACGAGCAAGGATTTCTCTACACTAAGCAAGTTTTCACCTGGCTTTTCTCATACATTATAATTCAACAATAATTAAAAACAACAATTTTGGTTGGACAAATAGAAATTAACAGTCTTGATTGCATTTTGGAGTCAATATATATAATATTAAATAACAAAAAAAAAGAAAAAAAAAAAGAACAAAATGTCTAATAAAAAAAAGTTGCTCATTGGAAGAAAAGACACAACAGTTTTTATATAGTTCCATTCAGACCCGCTTTTGGGGGAAGCGAAGAAACATAAAGCAAATTATTTTCATGAACACAAACGTAAGTGCATGTCTATGAGGCGCCATAGAGCTTCACTTTTTGTGGAACAAAGTGTTTTTCTACCTGGCAGACCTAAAAATAATAAAAACAAACTTACATCAAATTAAACCGATGACATCTTTTATACCTTCTACACGTGAAAAATGGAGTTCTTTCGGACTTTAAACATCACACATCATGATTTTCTGCACACTTCCTCCCCCTCACGACCAAGGTTCAAGTGATTCAAAATATATATACTGTATTTACTATACTATAACTCAGTACCAAATATAAACAAACGTATACAGGTGTTGATGTCCACTTAGGTCCTCAAAACGTCAATTACAAGTACTGCCGGTAGTTCTACAAAATGGTATGTGTGTGTGTGCATTAAATAAAAGCTTAAAAACGATGGCAAAGCATACCTGATAGTCGCCGTAGCACAACAGTGTTCTATAGTTTGAGCTGATTACATATGTATAACTGAGTCAGTTTAAGCTTTATGATTATAAACATCATATATAGCCTGTAGGTCCAGTATTCTGCGACAAGCATTACAGCACCAAACGTTTCATCATTTGGCAAAATTCAAGCTTTAAGTGAAAGTCAAATGCTTCTGTTTAATAATAATAAAGTGTTACTGTGACGCCGTGATTTGTATAAAGCTAGCAATAACATTTCCCCTCGTCCTTTTTTTTAAAAATTCATCTTTTTTCCCCCGCTTAACATAAAACCTCACGTTGTCTTTTTTTTTTTTCTTTTTAAAGCGTATTCAGTAGTTTTTGTTTCCTGCTAAATCTTGGTGTGCGGTCTGTTTGGCACAATATCGCAGCCCTCTTAAATTAATCATAAATATGGCTGTGATACATTAGAGTCACAAAACAGATTTTTTGGTTCCAAGATTTGTGCAGGGAAAAGAAAAAAAAAAACATTAGAAAAGAATAATATAATAATATTTAGCGCATCTAAACAAGATCTACAGAGCAAGTTAAAAATCTTCCTGTGGACAATAATGCTCTTCTTCTGTGTACTTCTACAAGCACCAAGCAATATACTTTCAGATTGTGCAGAAAGCAACAGCCATTACTGCGCCTCTGCCTGCAGACAAAAACAACAGAAATAAAAATTATAGACTTTGATAAGACCATAATAACCTCTCTTCATAAATTAAATAATTAACATTTCGCTCTTTTAGATGATTGGCCTACCCCAACTCTACATCACCACCCTGCCCGACTCGCCCCGGAAAAACAGGAAATAAAAATACATCACCAAAAACCTGATTTATCATATTATTTGTCGTTATTAATCTTTCTCTTGCGGTCTCTGGGCCCAGACTTGGGACACATTTTCACAATAATAAAATCTTTACATCTTGGAGTTCCCATTCTACCAAAGCTTTTTTGTTTTAAATCCATCTCTTTGTCATATACTTGCACAATTAAGTAACCTCATGGTTTGATAGCACTTTGGAGTTGATTGTTTACCAGCTAAGTTTTTGTATACATATATATTAAACATCAACCTTTTTTTATTTTGTTTCTCAAGCTTGTTAAGATTCTTAGTCCTCTTCCGGGGCAGCACCGGCATTGCCCTCACCCCAATTTGATTGGTCGTTGTCGGTGGGTTCTTCCCCCTCCAGGTCCTCTCCGTCCTCGCCTTCGAAGTCTTCGTCGCGAGGAAACTCCATGCCCTCCATGGCCTCCAGGCCCTCCTGAGTGGCCTGGTGTGAGTCGGCGCAGTCCGCACACACGCCGTAGCGCCGCGAGCCGTGACGGATACCGACGCTGGCCGCGAGCATGAAGATCTTCTTGCACACCATGCACTTGTACTTCTTGTCCTTCTTGTGCACCTGTTGGAGGGAGAGATGTGGAGAGTGGCGAGGAGATGAGATGAGTCAGGTCACTGATAATTCGTCAATATGACATTGAAAGGAACAGCTGGAATTTTAGCTTAGCTTAACAAAAAGACTGGAAACAGAGAGGAACAACAAATCCTGTTGTTTTGTTCACTTAAATCTTTAACACACATGGCTTTATTGGGTATTTTACTCTAAACGGGACCCAAATTTACCAAATGAACATCAGGCTGTGTTAAAGAAGACTTGAAACTAGAGATTGAGACCATAAACTGATTAGGAAACTGTTTACTGAGGTGATAAAATCAAGTGAGAAGTTGGGTCATTTTCTCATAAGCTTACATACAATCGATTAATTTTGAAACCAGTGGAGCCATCCCCCTCCTGGCCATTAGAAATAATGCACATACAAGGCATTTCTGTATTGCCTTCACTTTTTTTCATCTACTGTTTATACAGTCGATGTTCTGACTTTTAAAGAAAACTTTGACAGATGACATCGCCTGCATGTTGTTTCAAGTTTTGCTGCAAGGACAATGATACAGACCGCTGATTTCAAAAATCCATTTGTCTTGTACCACTTTGAGAGAGACTCTAAGATACTCCCTACATTAGAAAGAGCTATCATAGCCCAAACATTTCTGCGTTTAAAAATATCTTGTTGCACTCACTCCCTTGAGCAGAGAGCTGCCAGACATGAGGTGGAGTGCAAAGATGTGAGGGTGGACAGAGCGCTGCAGTGTTTGGCAGAATATGGAGGGTAGTGAAAGAGAGGAGAGGATCCTGTGCATACGCCAACTCACCAGGGAATGTCTCTTTACGTGCTCGCGGCGGGTGAACAGCTTGCCACAGATGTCACAGCTGAAGGAGCGCACGCCCGAGTGGATGATCAGGTGCCTCTTGAGCGTGCGCCGGTGCTTGGCGATGTAGTTACAGTGGGGGCACTTGAGCTTATTGAGGGCTAGGTGAGAGGACTCGCCTGGAGAGAGACACAGAGAGACACAAGGTCAGATTTAGTAACACCTAAAGATCTGAAAACAACTACGGTTTGATGTTCGAGGGAAGCTGACTAAGAGTTGCTTCCATGAACTGGAGATAGAACGAGACAATGACCGTAAAAGCTACATTTGCATCTATAGATCCTTTAATGAGAGAGGGGTGTGTCAGGAACCAATATCCTGTTTATCAGATCACTGAGTTATAATGAGGCAACCATTAGAGAGAATAAGAAACCACAAACTGATGCATCTCAAGAAGCTCCTTTAGTGAAAGTTTGCTACAGAAGTTTTTAAGCAGATCACTAAAGCTAAAAATGAGAACAACACCATCAAACCTTGCTATCATATCATTCGTTATAGTGTCTTTTTATTATTTCAGAGTGCAAAAGACAGAAATCAAGATGTTTTCACGCCAGCACCGTCTTCATTGCGCTAACAAGCTCCTGACGACAGCTGGGCTTACAAATAAATAAGCAAATCGACTGATTTTGTGAAGGCTTCAAACGGAGTGCAGGTCTTGAGCGAGTCTTCAGAGAGTGGGGTGCCTTTTGTTTGAGCCAGGGAGCGCACAACAGAGGCGTTGTCAGGGCAGGTTGCTAGGGGGGAGGAGGGAGGAGGGGAGTGGGGGCTGGGGGGGTTGATGAGAAGCAGGTCACCTGTGTATTCCCGGTGTGAGTGTGTGTGTCGCACACAGAAGAGCAGAACCTCGTACGAGTGCAACAAGCTGTTAATTTAGGCTTTGGAGATGTAGGAAAGAAACGCACCTCTTTTTCAAGTTTAAGTCAACTTGAATTTTTTTCTCTAGTTTGAGATGTAACCTTGCTAGCCTGGGATTTTATCTGACTAGAGCCTTCTTTTTATGTGTCTTTAAAGCCGACGTCTCCACCCACAACTCCACCCGTCCATGGGACCAATGTATGTCAATCAAACCGCGACTTAATGCCAGAAATCTTACTGTTATTTGTTTTTTTCTTCGATTGGTTGTATTATTTTTTTTGTCCCAGCAGCTGTCAGTAGCAGGGTTGGGAGCCAAACTCAAACTGTGATGGCAAGATAGTAAGCAAAGGAAAAAAACACTACAAACGTGGCTCCAAACAGGAACTATCAGGAACAGAAGTGCGAAACATTGGGAGAATATTTCGAGCAGCCCTGCTGAGATTTTGGCCTATATAGATGAAACTGACTTTACCCATTTATTCCCTGACGTTGGGGTTAATGAAGATCTTCATTTGAGGGTCATGCACATCAACAATGCAGTTAAATGCTGTTTTAACATGAGCCCTTTAGGAGACATACTGACTGGACTGCCCACACTCATTGGAGAAAATGCATTTTTAGTTAAATATTTCAAGTTTCATTCCTGTTCTAGCGAGTGCGGCGTCTTACCATTCTCCCAGGACTCCCCTTGCTGTAAGTCCTGGATGATGCTATACTGGATCTGATTGGCCAGCTCTGGGAAAGGGGGGGAGGGGGGGAGGGACAAGAGAAGCGAGAGGGAGAAAGAGAGATGAGAGGTGGTTGAAAGCCTGGTGGGGTGCACGCACACCTCGGGACGCCTCGTGTACATAAACTAACCACCCCCCACGTGAAACAATGCAAGTTTCAGTTGACAACAAACACACACACAGACACAGCCCACTATTATATGTAAAGCAGTGTGCTCCCCAGGCCAGAGCAACAAACTGTTGGTGTAACCAGGGCTCCAGCAGGGATGGGGTTAATTAGAGAATAGGAGTCGAGCCCTCACACCGGCTCAGCTTACACTCGGCTTTTGTAAGCACTTGTGTGTGAGCACCTGTGTGTGTGTGTGTGTGTGTCCGGTTCCTCCAGCATCAGCGCTTAGAGGCCATTAAAGACACACCCCAGCGAGTGAGTGTGTGTGTGTGTGTGTGTGTGTGTGTGTGTGTGTGTGTGTGTGTGTGTGTGTGTGTGTGTGTATGTGTGCGTGTGTGTTTGTGTCCATTCTCCCTGGGTCAATATTTGGAATAGTGAGGACAGCCCCGCTGCATTAGAGTGGATTAGGGAGGGAAGGAACTGCCCCTGCTGGCTTTGCACCTCGCAAGGGATTGGGGGAAGTTTTTGTGTGCGTGAGCATGGGTGTGTGTTTGTGTGCACGATTAAACAGGGACTGGTGTGTATGCAAATGTTCCTCACCTGCTCTGTGCGTGTGCGTGCAGCACCCACCCTTTAAACAATCCAACAGTCTTGTTTGGAGAAGACCCAAGAATTTATTGGCCACGAGTGTTGGCTCTGGGCTCAGCAATGGCAAAGTACTTATATCTCTGAAAGCTACCATCACTTTCAACTGTTATGTTCCACAACACATCTTGAGAGTCTGTTCAACACCGGCTGCCTCTACAGTCATATCTATCATCGCTTTGTCTTTTTTTTTGGCAAACAATTACAGATAATTTTAAAAAGAGATAACCACCCTTTGGCAAAAGAAAAAGAGATCAGAATTTTCATATTGTGTGGTTATAATGCTTCTGAAGATGTAAAAATAATATTTAATAGCAAAAGCAATTGATTGTTTAGTTAAGCAACAGAAAGTTCATCTGCAACTATTTGATAATGACCTAATATGAGCTGCGACGATTAATAGGTCAGTTGTCAACTATGAAACAAACCACCAACTATTTAGATAATCAATCATTTTTCTTTTTCCAGAAAACTGTGCTGTACATTTGATGTTTCCAGCCTCTAAAATGTGAGATTTTTTTTTACTTTTCTCTGCTTTATAAAATTGGGAAGAGAATATGTTTGGACCTATGAAAACCAGTATTTAAAAGACTAGATTAACTGTGGAAAATAATCAGCGGATGAATCCATAACAATACCGATTGTTGGTGGCAGCCTTAAACATTTTAGTTGTTAAACAACCTCTAAAAAACAAAAAGAGAAAAAAACAAGCACATATTATGAAAGGGGATGACCGCAGAGATCGAAGTGCAGCAAAATGAAAGCCAAATGTGTGTGTGATGTGTGACATCACTGTGAGAAACTGGGACAGCTAATATTGGTGGATGACGGCTCCTAGGCTCAAACAGAAATATGCAAGTAAACGCCGACTCATGGTGCAAGAGGGCCGTCTAGCTCTAGTCTGAGCAACTCACAATGAAAAGATGAGGCTTTGTTTTGCCTTGTAATACAAATGAGCAAATTGATCGACCGTTCCATAAACCTTAATGCACAGTAGACAATTGTACAAACTCAATTTTGCTTTGTAAAGCAATATTTCAATAAAGCGTAACTAACACGTCAGACATCATGTGACACGCATATCCAGAGCGAGTCCCAACAAATGAGCACTGTATGCAACACAAGGCTTATCAAGCCTCGACAGCAGAGAGAGAGACTGTGGGAAACACTGTCACAAACTGAAACCTTTGAGACAAGTGACTGTCTGTCCATAAATGGCACTCGACCATTTTTCCATGTGCAATCCACAAGATGAGGAGTGAAAAAGGATTAAATAAAATGGTTTTGAGTGATCGGACGCTACAAATACATTACATCTCGCAATACACTTCTCATCTATCCAGAAGTAAACAGTTGTAAAGTATCACCTACACGCCACTGGATCTTCATATGAAGTATTATTTGTTATTGACAGATTAAAACACTAGTCAACGTCAGCCCATCCACATGACACAGATTTTGAAAGGTTAGGGGGTCAGCTAGTTTATTTGGGGGGGGGGGGGGGGGGAACAAAGATCTTGCTTCAACACCACTTCTACATTTAAGAAAGTATTCAAAGAACATTCTTCTGAAAAGGGAACTGTGAAACGTCTAGGAAAACACCTTTCTGTCAAAACGCTACAATGTGAGAAACCCACAGAAATGAATGCATCTTTTAAAAACATGACTACTTTAATTGTTCATTTAGTGGCTTAAAAAAAACCCCAACAGAATGGCAACTAGAATAGCACACAGTCGCACTGGTGTGACTGAGATGTAGAGGTTTATTTTCTCAAAGAATTGAGATTTCCGCATTTTTGCATGCGTTTTAAACAAAGAAGAGCATGTATTTCGCACCCTTTTTCCTGTTTACAATCATTTACAGAATGTATTTTTAAAAAAATGCAATTAAACTCTATTATTTGATGCACTTAAATTATGTGCTGGTGCACCAAAATGACAAAGTTAGGCGCACCAGTGCAACCTCTGTAAAAAGATTAGTCTGGAGCCTTGATCTGTTCAATCTGGACTTTTATTTTGATCTGCATCGAATTATTCTCACTCATAGATACCAGTCACCTAAATATGCCTGATTGTTTTCATTAAACTCCAAGTTTAGTGGAAACTGTTCAGTAGTTTTTGTGTAATCCTTCTGACAAACCAACCAACCAACCAACCAACAGAAACGGGTGAAAACCATCCTGGCAGAGGTAAAAATGCCATTTTCTCACCCTGACATCAAACAACATCTGGATGATGCATTTCTGCCTCACAGTCTCTCAAAACCATCTTTCACATATGTTAAACAATTGGACGTCCATCAGTCGCAGGCCTTTAACGTTCATGGCTACAGCAATAAATAATTTGACTGTCAAAACTGGGGTTGGGAGAGGCTTATTTTTGGTGATCCTGTCTACACGGATGTACTGCATCTGTACAATTTTAAGGCCTTACAGAGTCTGAATATTCACAGATCTACATTCAAACTGTAAACATACACTATATTGTATGAATTAATTCCATGGTTTGGAGGCAAATGAACTGTTAAACACAAAACTATAATTTAGAGGGTAAACAGTTGCCTTGAACCCTTTTACTGTGACTAACAGCCTACTTCAAGTCTTCACCATATCTCTGTTTGGTAACATAGTGTACATTAGATAGAGACATGGAGCTAAACAACAGAGATGAACAGAAGAAGGTTGGAGAGTTTGCACACATGCAGACAAACTCAGTCTTAAATTGAGCGTCTCCCTCTTGGCTATTACAACACCCTGGATCACTTTGTGCACACATTAAAAAGAGCCCTACGAGGAGTCGGAGGCACTAAGAGCATTCAAGTGCATTTAGGGAGGCCTGGGGGAAGAAATGTTTCCCCTGCTTTCTTCATTTGCCTGCATTAGGGATGGCTTCTCTCGCTCTCTCTGACACATACACACAAAATGTAGTTCTCTCTCTCTTTCTAAACACACTTTGGCCTCACACAACCCCCCCCCTTCACCCACCCTCCATACCACTCCACTTAATATGTGATATCATTATGGTTACAGCGCCATGCTTAATGGGGCCAACAGAAGGAGAAGGCTGGAGCTGAGAGAACAGATTACTAAGAGTAGGCTTGTGCCAGTTGCCATCAGATCATATATGTACGATCGCAGAGATGATCACTGATGTTAAGGTGATTTTAAACGACTTACAAAACAGTTTGTTGTGTCTTTTTCATGAATCTGAGAAATGGGTCTGTTCTGAACATGGCGGTTTATGTTGGTGTCCATAACAATTCTTCAACTCTCGTCGTCCATACTACTTTTTCCTTTGGCGACTGGGTGAATTTTCGGTGATCTCATGATTGGAGGATGTGAAAATGGAAAAAAACAAATCGGCCAATCCTAACTAAGAGCGCTATGCTGTGTGTGGGTAGGACGGACAAGGCGATTGATAGATTAAAGTGAAATGCTGGTATTTTTATACCCGGGTCCTGTATTGACATGCTTGTGTGTTTAAATGATTCATGCTTACAAATCGCAAGATTTCAGAGTGAGACTTCTTCTTGAATGAGACTTGTGTTTGTGGTTACAAGAAAGATCTTACACTTACACAAAAAGTCTGAATCTGTAGTAATTGTTTCTGTAACGTTGTCAGCCACTGTTGTTGAGCAACAACCTTAACCTGTCAGTGACAAAAGAAGCACTTTTGGTGGGCGTAATTTTGACAGTCGCATTTGCCCCAAAGGATTACATTGCAGCCATAGCAGCGATTTTGTGGCTGACAGCTTCTGATAGACCGCTTCGTAAACTTTTGGTAAGTATGAATCATTTACACATTAAAACATTGAAAAACATACAGCCCAGGTTTTAAAATACTGGAATTCCCCTTTAAAGTACAGAAAGAGGAAGTTATCAGAGGGTACAGAGAAAGAGAGAAGATAAGTGGAAAATGTCTTTCAAGCAAGATTGAAATCTTGATTAAATGAGTGAAAGCAGCTTAAAAAGGTCGAAGGGATTCAATGTTTTTGCCGAACACAGAATATAGCGTGGGTTTAAAATGTAATGAAGAATAGGACAAATGATCTATTCTTATCTCCAACCCAATTTAAAGTATTGTCATGTTATTATTTTTTACTATAAAACAATATAAACTCATACGACTCATTGAATTCAAATGATTGACTTGAACCTTATAACACATCTCATCTTTCCTTTTCAACAAGTCTCAGCAGTGATGTGGCAACACATCTCTGTGCAGGTGGGCGTAACTTTCGTAAGCCCCCTGCTCCGGAGTGATTAGTGAAGATCACAGCCGGGAGTGGTGACTCACATGTTGGCTATGCACAGCAGGTTAAGAGCTTGACAACCAAACATCCCTGCTGTTAGGTGCAACAGCGGGACATTGATCGAAAAAGCTGAAAATTGATTCCTATTAAGGTGTGATCTTGAACAGTGGAGGAGGATCAACTACTGACCACGTGACCTATAACTGTTATCCACCACTGACCCCTGGGTGCATAAATCATTACAGGTGCATGGTGTAGGGACAGGCATTGATCAAACCAACAAAATTAAATTCAAAACACTTTTCAATGCAGATGTCTTCTAAAAGATATTAAATATGACAAGCTAAATTTTGGGGACAAATATGTAAAATGATGCAGAAAACATCAGGAATGAAAATACCTTGTCAAGGTTTTAGTGTGCATTATTTGGCTTCAAATGTTTGAACAGTAGGAAGCAGAGAGGCGCCAGGCTAGCTAACGATGCTACCTGACTGACTTAACTGGTTATTGTTGTTCTAACAGTAGCTTTAGGCTAAGTTTGCAGACATAGATGCACAGTTACATCGAGTGCAGAGGGCCAAACACGTCCTTCACCCTGGCCATGCTGTTGAGCTTTGTACACTAGAGGCTACTTAAACATGCAAAACACGTTTGACTGAACGCTCTACATTGGTGTAAAAGATGTAATCCAGAGGCCCCAACATAACAGATTTCCACACATAATGTAGGAAAATATGTTTCTCCATATCATAAAGATGTTTAATTTAGGTGATCAAAATACTACATGCATCTCTCTTCCTTGAAAACAGAGCCTCTTCCATTCACTTGGAGTGAGTGTACAGCATAATATTACAAATATGACTACTAGGAATAAGAAATTCATGATTTAAATGTGAACGCAATACAGGAGAAGGATTTTGGTGGGGAGTGTGTGAGGTATGTTTACAGGTACAAATGTGTGTCATACCAGCGTTTTCAGAGAGGGAGGAGAAGTCCTCTCTGGGGTAGGAGGCTGAAGGCTGGACGAACATCCCCTCGTCGAATCCCTCTTCAGGCTCTGGTGGAAAGTTGTACACAAAACGCCGCGTGGTGGTTTGTTTTTTCCTCCGTCCGCTTCCAGCTGCAGCGTCCGGTGCTTCTCTCTTTATTGCCGCGGGTGCTGCTGCAGCGCCACCTGTGGTCGGTTCGTTCCAGACGAACACCTGACCTTTGCCGCTTGCCGCCCTTGTTTCATTGGTCTCTGCTGAATCAGACGAGTTGTCGTTGTGGTGGGCCCAGTTGCCAGAGGCTCCAGGGGTCACCAGGGCACAGCCCTCACTCCCAACCACCGTTACCTCTATATCACTGGTCTCCTCTTTCACCCTGCCGCCTTCATCTTCGTCTTCCACTGATTCCTTTCCTTGGTTGTTACTGGCCTTGATCGACAGCTTTGACAGGATGCTCGTGGCCCAGAAGTTGCTTGGCTTCCGGTCTGACCCTCTCTGTCCGTCTTTGGCCACCGTCTGCCTCTTGTTGTAGTCCACCACCACTGAGTCAGGAGCCTCCTGCTTGATGCTGATATTCAGGGCATCCTTTATAAAAGCCCTACATGAGTGGACAACTTCTGTCATCTGGAGGTAACTCGCAACAGACATCACCTCAATGGCATTTTGGCTAGTGAGCAGCAGATTCCCGGAGTAGAGAAAGTCGAGGATAACTGAGAAGCCCTGCACAGCAGCGACATCCAGGTGCGTGACCGTGGCCTGGTCTTGGGCCTCGCCCTTGGTCAGACAGTAGAGGGTTTTGAAGTAGCGGCTGCCCGCCACCAGGATGTTCTTGTGTGCACGGAACACCTGGCCCGAGACGACTATGTTGACATCACAGAGGATGCCACTTTTGCGTTGCTTGTCCAGCTCCTGGAGAAGCTGGTAACAGTAGGAGTTCTCACTGGGCTTGTTGCGGTAGTCTTCCCCTGAGCAGTTAGTGGAGGGGCTGGTGTTGTCTGAGGGCCTCACCATCTCCTTTTACATGAAAGAGAGAAAGATACATTATTGTGGTGGATTTCGTGCATGCAAATCATTTGCAAAAGCAAGAACAAATGTACTTATACACAAATATATTTTCCCTTCCTGTAACTCTGTCTTTAAAAGCCACACACATTTACACCCTCGGGGTTCGTAGTGTGACACTGACGCACCTGCCCTAGGGGTGAAACAGGTTTGACAGGCTTCTGTGTTATGGAGGAGGTGGAAAAGAGGCAAAGAAAGGCGTGTTATTTTCAGGCTAGGTAGTATTACACAGCCCTTTAACTCCTGTCCTCCATCAAACTTAAACTTCACAACTCCTAACACAAAAAATATGACGTGAGGTCCAATCACAGATTAATAAAAGACTACAATTTGACATATAAAAAGGCTAGACTGCAATGTTCAGTGCTTTCCTCAAGCTACTTTTGTTAAATTGCTGTAGACTTTCCTGTAAGTTGGCACACCAACTTACTTAACTTACTTATTAATTTGAATTAATAATTTACTACATTTTGACATCAGAGAGCCTGTCCAAACTTTTTGCATGTTTTTGTTTTTCCAATGGGTAGAGAAATTACCATCACTGCTTGCTTGATCTGACTGACTTTTACTTCTAGGACTGCTGAAAAACAAAATGAAGCAGTGAGCCTGGAAAGAAACCTTTGTTCAAGAGGGCTGCTGCAAAACAACGTATTCTTATTCTTGTTTTTCTACATCTTTTAGAAATCCGAGGCAATACAAAAAATATTTATCACCAAACAGAAAAAAACACACCATATTTGGCTATTCTTAAAGATTTCTAAGACCACTGTCCATCAGGATTCCCCTTTTAATGAGTTGAAAATATCATTTTAGTTTTAATTTTCTTTAAAGCAACCATGAGGAATCAATTTACCAGGGCCATAATATGGATTTAATTTGTAGTAATACTAGATGAAGCCCTCTTGACCGAGACAGATGTTTATTTCTTCATGACTATGAATACACTTTCAAGTTTGGCTTTGGTTGTCACCTCCAAAGCCATGTTGAAAAGTAGATTTGCAAAATTAAAAAGACTTAACACACATAAGCTACTGTATATTAATATCATGTCTCCCTTTGACTGGGAAACTAGATGTAAAACACGCCAGAATTAGACCAGGAGGAGGGCCGACAAGTGTCCAAAGCAGGACACACAACGTGGCTGTAGGATGGGAACTGGCAGAAGCATAGAACTACCCTGTACCAGCCCCACTCCCCCTCCCCGGCTCCCCTTTAACAGGGCAAAGGGCCAGCCTTGTACAAAGCTGAAGAGAGGGGAGTACATAAGTGTGTATGCATACAGTTTTTATGCAAAAATACATGGTTGGACTTGAATGCACACATGCACATAGAAAAAATATATAGCCTATTAAGAAAATGCATATACACCCTGTGTTTGTCGAAGCCTACATTATAGTTTTTACACTCGGACACACACACACATGCAGCAGCATACATCTCCAGCTCATTTTAGATTGCACAGCAGATGTCCTAATCCAGAATAATTCACATTGCTCGAGCCCTGCATTTTTGCCCCCACCCACCACCACCTCTTCTGCGCACACATGCATGTGCACACACACAAACCAAGCTGCCTACACATACACACAGCTGGGGTTTCAGCTCGAGTAATTCAGATTAAATCCATTTCTCTGGAGGTCCCCACCCAGCCCCCACCCCCACCCCTACTCCCTCCACACTGCAGCTCTTGTCCAGGGCAGCCTGGGCGCACAGGATAGTATAGGGGGGCTTATCATCCTCTGCCACAGCTGGAGGGGGAGAGAGATGGAGAGAGAGATGGGATGGGATGAAATGAGAGGCAGACAGGGGGAGAGGGAGACAGAGGGGGAAAGTCGACGTACTTTGCAGGCTAAAAGACATAAAAGGAGACTGGAAGGACAGAGAATAATGGCAGATGAGACAGCAGAATGGTTCTGATGGAGAAAAAAAAAAGTAGAAACAAAGCTGATAGAATTAAGTGTGGAAAGAAGATGAGAAATGTTCAGAGCATAAAAGAGAAAAGCCTGATAACACATGCACAAAGAGTGAGAGCATGAGGCAGAGACTGAGAGCCAGACCTTGAGCCTCGACAAAAAGGGCGGAGGAGAAAATGTGGAGCAGAGGGAGCCGGAAAGCCAGCGCAGTAGAGAGAAGGAGTTGGGTCACCCCATTTTAGCCTTTACAATAGCCCGCGTTCTCCCCGAGGCTCATTGTCCACTCACTGTGGGCCTTTGTGAAAGGGCTCTGCACTCACTCTCTTATTACACACTATCTCCCACTTGCGAGCATAGAAAAGGAGCCAGGGTGCATGTGGGTGAGGCGGAGAGGATGGGGAGAGAGGAGAAAAATTATTCCATGATATACACATCAAAGCCTCTGGAGGGGCATGGTCATCATGTTGAGTACTGTGGCGGAATATATTGGTGTGGTGAAGGGCAGGTGGACTATAACAACAAGAGGAGCTGGATATAGAGTGGGATTGTCAGTGTTCGCATACACTTTTTGCTGCTTTGTTTTCTCCTCTCTTGATACAATTAAACCCAATCTTAGAACTAAAGCCTGACAGATATAGCGGCCGATATTCGCCTATCACAGATGTATCATATCGGCATATATGTTGTCTTTCGGCTGATCTTTAAAGGCAGATATCTGCATGTGAATGCAGATACATTTTCAAAAAAAGATCATAACAGTCTAAATGGTGGTCAGATGATAGCTGATGGGTTCTGACCTTCCAGACTGGATTTCAATCAATGCGTTTTGCCTCTTTTGCTCTCCACAAGCACTGTTTACCTGCAGTCAACCAGCCCAAATGTGCTTTGTCACTATTCCAACTACAAACGGACTAAAAACCGAAATCAGAATGCTTCTGATACAAAAATCTTGTCCTCGCCAACAGATTATGTATTCATATGCAGATATTTGCCAAGAGACAACTAACAAGCTTCCAACGTGCTGGACTAACTGGAAGATGAATTATGTTCAGTACTATATCGCATTGCATCTCTCATTAATTAGAATTCAAACAGCTTACAAACTCTAGCTGATGCTACTGTGGCAAGCTAGCAAAAGTCAGCAAGCCGCTATCTAACATAAATAGTGACTTGTATTTTTCCCAGGATGAAGGGGTCAGAGTTAAACACAAAAATGAAGCAATGTGTTAAAAATGCCATAAATAAAACAAGCGCTATATTGCTCCTAGCACCTGGGAATCAGTAGACCCATTTTATCATTTCGACTAACCAGCCATCCCTACCCCTGAACCCCATGACTCCCCACAGCTTTTATCCATTACACATAGCAAGGCAACAGGCCAGAGAGGTAAGACTTGGCCTGGCAGTTCTGATATGAGTTGTGTGTGCATGTGTGTGTATTAAGTCAGGCTAGGACAGCCTGGTACTGGATAAGTTGCTCCATACTGGCCTCATCAGCAGCATCATCCTTTCTCCAGATGTGCCACGTGTGAGCTGGGAGCCTGGAGAACCAGCAGACCAACCCTGCACGGCAGATGCTGGAGGCAAAAACCAGCCTGAGCCAACAGAGAATGTGGGGACAATATCAGCCTCCCCCAGTCATGACGTGGCTCGGCTTTTATTCGAGCCAGAGATGGAAGGAGTGGAAGAATGAAAGGGAAGAAAGAGAGTGCAGTGCAAGGGAATCCAAGAGAGTGCCGGGGAAGAAGAATCCTTTGATCTGGGTCTAACATTGATGCTTTAAAATCTGGAGGCAACGGCCAATAAGAATTGATTTACAGGTGGATTAAACAAACCAATGTGGCCATAAATTGGAGCTTACTGAAGCTCTGGCCACAGTCAGACCCACTTCACAGATCAGGAGATACAGCACTGTCCCCATGCAACATAATGACCCACTGGAGCCAGTTTTTGTTTACCTTTTACACATGTTTGCCTACACCCCCTCACTCATCTGCCCCCACCCATCATCAAGCCAGCCCCATGACCAGCCCAACCCTGAGGCCATCTCCACCGGTCCCTCAACGACTCCCTACATCTACTGTATCCTTGCCTCAATCCCCCCTCCTCACCAAACCCGTCTGTCCCCAGATGCTAGAACAATACCGCAGTGTGCGTTTGGCCCAAGGTGTGGGAGGGCTGTGCTGAGTGTCTCCCGGCTTCCTAACAATGCTCTGACAGAAGAGGCAGAAAGAGGGGGGCAGAGAAAACGAGGGGAGGGTAGAGTCACTGACGGATTCAACAAGAAGAATTCTCCCTTTGGCTCCACCCCACCCCACCCCATTCCCCTGACCTGTGGCCCCCAATAAACATCTCATATATCTGGCAGACACCAGACCGCAATGGGTGGGTCCCCTTTCCCATTCGGGGAGACGTACTCTTAACAATGAGTGTGGTGTTTGTCTTAACTGAAATGAGGGGGTGAAAAAGACCTGTATAGGTCCCCCATATCTGATTGCGAGGGTTATCTCATCTTACACCCCATTTAGATCAACACAGTGATGCAGGTAAAACATTTGTTTTGCCCTCAAACAGAATGGAGCATCATGGGTCGTCTGACCTGGCTTCATGAGCCTCACCCTGGCCTGGGTTTTTGTTGCAGTTTGGATATTGCAGGGGTTTGGAGAACAGTTGGCTGTATTATGGATGTAAATTATATTTTTACTGACATTCAATTCAAACAATTGGACGACAAAGAAAAAAGAAAGCAGTGGTGGGTGAGAGAGACAGAGGAAGTGTATGGAGAGGCTGGATGTGGAGAGAACTGAAACTAACTTAACTATGCAATGAATGCAATGTGCGTTTTGACATATGTATATACAGTTATAGAGACTATATATGGTGAAGACAAGGGACACGCTGTGACAAAGAATATCAGTTTGACACATAACATTTACCAATCTGTGATTGTAGAGAGAGTAAAAATAATTTCTATACGTCCGATATGTGATCTCATGTTTGATCTAAGGGAACCAATGGTCTACTTTTGCCGTGTCTTAACCTTATACCAGCGAGCATAGGGAACAATCAGAGCACAAGACAGAGTCTAGAGAATTAAGGACAACGGCCCCCTTCTCCAAGGAGACCCACATTCACCACAGCTGCCCTGGTGTGCTAGGGCTAATTGAGTTAGCTTTAACGAATGCAGCAGAGGCCTGACTAACGTCAGGAATGGGTGAATAGAACAAGACGTTGCCTCGTAACACCATAATTCCCCTTTAATGTACTGCCTCACAATGCCGCCTTGCTTTACATACACTGCTGCTCATTATCTCAACAGTGGTGCATATATGAAGATTGTAGTTCTATTCAAAAGGCAGTCTTAGGAGAAAAACCTAATCTCATGAACATCAAAACAGCAAAAAGTGATTTCATTTTCATTTCAAGAAGTGCAGCAATGGGACGTGATCTTCCCAGCTCTATTCTGAACAAGAAAATGACCTGGATAACCTCTCCGTATAGTGTCTGGGGTCCTTGTTGCTAGGGAGAAGCCATACCAAGCCCCTAATCCACTCCTACTGCTCTCCTTACCAATTAGAGATGTACACAAGTTAGTGGATCACTTTAAGTCATTCTGATTAGTGATTGCGTGTGCAAAGGAAGGGAACTAAATGTAGTAGTGCAATCCTCTTCACTCACAAATTAGAGTCAAATAGCACCCCGCTCTTAATTCCCCTGACAGCTCAGACCATTGTCAGCACAGGAGGTCGAGTGTGGCAGTGTACAAGGAACAGTAAGAAGCAGTAGTGAGGTTTTTCTTTTTCAGATATAGGACCGATGGGAGAAATGCCCTTTGACACCAGATTGTTCGGGGAAAGATGCACTCCCTGTTTTTATGAGGTCTCTGAAACAGTATCGTAGAAATGTTGCCTACACTGCAATAAAAATAATGAACCAATAAAAAGATCTCATGCACATCAATAAAGACAGGGTTCACCAAATATAAAACTGGCTTCAGTGTTTTTGAATTAAAGCCAATACTGGCGATAAGTTTGAACCTACCTCAAGCGAAGGCTAAAGCGACCTAGTATTTAAAAGCCAACAAAATAATTTTCAGGTTAGCATGGTTTCAGTCTTGTGCATACAGAAGAAGACATGCCCCAAAATTATAACACTAGAGCCCATTAATCCATAAATATGTGGATGACGGGGTCAGGTGATGCCATGTCATTCTATTTACTGACATCTATTTCACTCATTCATGCCTCTTCACACAGGGTGCCTGCGGGCCAGGCAGGCTGTCAGGCTCCAGGCGACATGATTTACTCCTCTCCTCTTGTCCAGCCCCGCAAGTGACACCATCTATGGATTTTGGGGGGTCATTCTAGCACAATGCCTCTAATTTAGCTCCCCAAAGGGAGGAGGAGGTGGAGGAGGAAGAAATGCGCCAGAGGTCACCCGGGACTGCGAGCCAGCAGAGCTGCAAGAGAGGCCAAGAGGCGGGGGGTGGGGAAGGGGTGCGGTTCCCCAAAGGCTGCTAGGGTCGAGCCCTTGCCATTGTGTGACCTCTAGCAAGCTAGCAATTAAGAAGACTGCTGATGCAACAAAGGGAGTGCTGTACAGTGTGCAGCTTTAAAATAAAACAAAACCTACAACGCAACAACTGGCCATCGTTTGTTTTTACTTTTTGGACAGGTTCACAGTCATTTGTGACAGGCAGGGAAACAGCCTCCGGTGTGAGAGTAGCTAGCAGGTGTCATACTGGAGCAGGTTTGACAGATGAGTGGACGGACCATCACATTTGAGACATCAGCCGAATCAGATTCACGTCACTCTCATTGTAACACCATTCAGTGTGTTTTGCCGTTCAGTAACTCAGTTAGTCGACATTAGCCTCGCTAGGGGCTTTCCACTGCCGTCAGTGGCCATCTACCTCCGGGTACACAGCGAAGCTACTGGGGCTAGTTGGCTAAGCTAGCTGTTAGCTCAGGTTAGCAGGCTGATGCTAGCTAATCAGCCAGGAGAGGGGATTGTGAAGCTTAAGTAATGGCCTATTTTCGCCTTCCTTGTGTTTTTAAGTTGTAAAAACTGTCGCCAACAGTGACAAAACAGAGCAGAAACTGACATATGCTGTGACAAATGCGTGACAGGTACATTAAGCTACGTAAGAACCGAAGCGAAATCGTCATGGACTCGAGCTAACGTTACCTGTTTGGTGGGGTCATTTCTCCCGTGCTCAGAAGACAGGTGATGTCTCAGCAGCAAGGCCCGCTTGTAGTTGCGACTACCTTTGACAAGCTCGTCGCTGTTTTTAGTGGCAATGTTGTGACACCAGGAGCAGGACATGAGTCCCGTCTCCTGGCAAAATTTGAGCCATGGAAATTCTTGCAACCACGAAGCATGGAATAGTGAGTGTTTCTGAAGCAACGTCTGCGGTCTCATCTCTACCCCAGATTTCCTGGATCCCGTCTCGCCTCCTGTCGCACCGCTTCCCGTCTCCTGCCCGTCGGCGTTGTTGGGACCGTTCCCCGCTGTCAAACCGTTCCCCTCTCTGGACCCGTCGTCCCCTTCCCCCGAGCCGTCTCGATCGTCGCCGTCCGCGGCTGCAAAGCTGCCCCCTTCCGGGTCCTCTTCTTCCTCCGCCTCGGGTTCCGTGCTATCGCTGACAGACCCAGCGCCCTCCACTCTCTTCTGCGATGATCCGTTTGCCCCCAGATCCCTGTCCTCCTCTTGATCCGGCCTGTTCCCGTTAAATTGTCGGTCTTGACAGGCCGGGGCCTCCCAGCTGTTACAGTTCCCCCCACCGAGACCGCTGGAACCCGTTAACCCAGCTAATCCACCTCCTCGGAAAGCCAGCGACCTGCGGTTTCTCTCACCGGACATTTTTCTTAATATATATTAGAATCTTCACTTTCTCAACAGTATCCCCCTCCGAAAGAAATAATGTCTCTGTACAGGATGTATTTTCCGAAAGAGATGGACCGTCGTCGTTTCTTTTCTCCGCTTTGGCCCTCCCGGTGAGAGTATGTAGGTTATGCGGAAATAAATAAAGGTTTTAAACGCATAATGAATTTCAGGGTTCTCGCTGCGTCCGCGCAGGCCCCGCAGAGGTCGAATGGCAACGACTTTCCTCCCCACAATGCACCTCGACCAGAGAAAGGGGGGTTGGAGAGGGAGGGGGCGGCTTTTAAAGGAAGATGGGGGTGCTGTTTATCAGCAAGGGGTCTTTTGTGTTTGGAGGCTGCACCCATTTTCCGCATGCTTTTCATCTTTTGACTTTGCTTGTAATCTCTGCACATAAGCGCTGCCTTGCGTGCCCCACTTTAGCCTTTTGCTAAACAGGGTTACCATAATATTCCTATAATGTTCCTATAATGTTCCTATAGAAATTCCATTATAACTCGTAGTCTGTCTATAATACTTTCTTTTTTTTAAAAAAAAACATTTTATTGTATTTATAAAAAATAAAAACAATGCTATATTAAATCAATATTTGCATTAAAATGTGATTATAAAGATCTATAAATCAGCTTATACACATATATGCAGTGTATGTATAAACATACAGCTGTGTGAATTAATTGTGATATTTAATTAAAATAAAAAATTGCTTATTAATCTTCCATTACATCAATATTACCACTCCATTACATTAATACAACTTTTTTTTCTTGTCCCAAGCATGCAAGCATAATAGTACGTCACCATGATATAAAAGTTTATAATATAATTGCTGTTTTTATTTCTTATCTAAGTTAATATATGCTAAATGATAAATTGATTGCAATTGTTTTATGATTAAAATGTTTGTTTAATAAAGGCATTGGCTGTGTGATCATTTGGATGTGAAATTGGCATCCTGCAGAGATAATTAAGATGTTATAGCCTAGAGTGAAATATTCCAACATATCAACATGTGTCTCGAGTCTGAATATATTTCAGTTCCCTGTCATCAAGTTCAGGTCCAGCAGGTGGCACTCTTTCATGTGAACATCTATCTGGCTTTCTCTCTCAGTTGTGTGTGTGATGCTTGGCATTCTTGGGTGTATAGTTTCAGTTATGTCCAATTAAGAGCTTTGCACAAAGCGTGTGAACAAGAGTGGGATTTAACCCAGGTTTTTATTACAGTTAGGTAGGGGCTGTATATCCCACCGTAATGGTTAAATTCTCAAGGGGTTAATAAGGCATGCCATGTATGATTAGTGTATCTATTTATTGCTCCAGCTCATACAAGCATTGGCTGTCAACATGACGTAACCACCAGAATGAATTTGACAAGTCTAACTGCCCTGCAGTGATCAGGACAGTGTATGTCAAAACTATTCTCTCAGGTATTACATTAATGAGTAATCCTCGCAGGTTTCGGTGCTTTAGTTCCTGCCACTGTTATGCCTCCAGCTATAGCTAATAAATCATTGACTATACTCCTACTGGTATTATTTTTTTATGGTGATTTCACCATAAGTTTCACTATAAGTGCAGGAATAAAACCTGATAGTCCAGTTCAGTGTGAACTCCCCAGGATTTCCCTTCAAGTTCCAAAGTAATTTGAAGGAAATTTTACATTAAAAAAATGTACACGACTGCTTTTACACTTGTGATTTATCTGTGAATTTGTTGGTCTGTTCTGTACACTCAACATCTATAACATCCTTAGTTTTCTATCATTTCCCCCCCTTCTTAGAGTGTTTTTTTCCTTTTCCTTACTCGAATTGAGGGTCTAAGGACAGAGGATGTTGTACACTATACAGATTGTAAAGCCCACTGAGGCAATGTCATTTGTGATTATGGGCTATGTATATCTATCTATCTATATACTACTACTACTACTACTACTACATAGCCCCTTGTGTAACTTTAATCCAGAGGTATGTTACCTGCAAATGCTTAATAAAAAAAAAAAAAAAATGAGTCATACCCGGGTAATAAGCATGTTCGTGTGACAAAAAAGTATATAATCATATCAATTATATCAATATATCCTTATATCAAGGCATATATCAGTTATAATTCAAGTATTCTTTCCACTGATATTATATCCTCTGTATTTTATCTACATATGTGGAACACCATTTTTTTCCCACCTAGAACATATTTTGTTTTTTATTTAATTTTAGGTTAATGTAAAGGATACGTGGATTTTAATTTAAGAAGACATATTTTCATACCAGTAGATATACTGCACAATCCTGTCCCTGCCTCTCCTTGGGATCAGAAGCATCCATCTTTATCAGTTTAGTTGTATTTGCGTGTGTCAAACGTGGATAAAAAGTGAAGCATTTTACTACCAATCTTCACAACAACGTATAACTGAGGTTTGACGGATTTGCATGTTGAAGTTCGTGTTGTACGGTACAAAAAAACCCAATCCAAACAATGACGTGTCGTTGACACGCAGCTGTGCCTTGTTGATGGTGTAAAACTTGATCCACGTGCTCGCCTCTGTTTACACTGCTGCGTCATGACGTCACGGAGAACCCCACCCCGCACGGCGAGCTGCCTGGCAACACGAGAGAGGGAGCAGGAAGATCTGCAGCAGCCAACTGAACAACCTGCACACCAGTTAGGACAGAAAAACCACAGAAAACAACGCTCAGCGGCACAATGGAGGACGCAGAACACGGTAAATGATTTTGCTGGAAAGCCTCTGAGTGATTGTGTTATTAGCAAAACTGTCATTACTCTTGTCTCACGTGAAAGTTAGCAAACTAGTTAGCTAACTTTGCGCAGTGACTAAAGTTAACGTTCGTTCGGTGGAAACATATGCTAACTTTAAAACCCAAAAAAGTGCATTTTTGTGACAGAGATAAGAGCATTTAACAAAATTTAGACTTAGAAAGAAAATACATTTTTTAAAAATCAAAAAAATGCCCAAAATATCACGGAAGTTTAATATTACACAGCATTTGTCAACCAACCAACCACGTTCCAACCGTTGAGCTACAACGGTTGGAACTTAAACGAGGAAGTTGTCATTTCAAAATAAATGTAATATTAAAAGCTGGACAAGCTCTGAAAGGTACATTTGCCGTAGAGTTGTTCAAATTAAAGACTTATTCATAGATATGGTGAAAACTCACATGTTCTTAACTGATAACTTAACGCCTACGTCACACCCGTTTGACAGCTCAACACATGTCCTCTAATGTGCCTACTATACCTGTTTTCGCCATGTCACACGCCCTTTTGAACACAACCATGAGTGTATACCTTTAGTTTGAAAGCAGCACAGTCCAACTGTGTGTCAGTCTGTGTTTGAAGGCTGTGAGTGAGGTCAGACAGGCCTAAGCACACGTGTAGGACTGCTAGGTATTTTAATATACAGAGAGGAGCTGAGTGTCTGAGCCACAGGTATTCTGTGAATGTATTATTCCTGCTTCCTTTCCTCTCCTACACATACCTGGACGTTTCCGCCCTGCTCGGCAGCCATCTGCTCTCTCATACCTCCACACCACTTGCTTGTCTTTACCTATCCTCATGGTTTGCTTATTGCGACAGCTGCTTCTGAGGCTATTGCATGTGGTTCTGCTGCAATACAAGGAAATAAAGCTGGTATGGGAGACTCATTTTAGTTGATAAAAATTATTTTTTTCTTGTATTTCATTTGCACATAACTAGAGCTTGTATTTCTTGTTGAAATGGGCAAAAAGTGATGATTATTTGCTAACCTTAAGGGGATGCCCCGTAGACAAGACACAGCCCTGACCTTATTTCCCTTCAGCAAAACCAGTCTTCACCCCCTGCTTGAATATAATTTCCTGATGTCTGCATGTTTTGTTTTTTGGCATCAATATAGTGTTAACGGGAAAGGTGCAGCATATTGTGTGCATTGACAAATGTAATCTGTCACTGGTTGATAAAACATGCTTACTAATATCAGATCTATTGACCAAATGTCTATCAGACAATAAGAGATAAGATAAGAGAGAACTTTAGTAATTCTGACGGAAATTCTTTGTCATAGAACTCAAAATTACAGCAAAATACAACAGAATAATAATAATGAAATGGGAGTAAATGCAAACATAAGGGCCTGATAAATGTAAACTATTTAGGTAAACAACAATAAATACTAAAATAGAAAACATAGTGTGTGTGTGTGTGTGTGTGTATATATATATGTAGGTATATGTATGTATATATAATGACTTTACAGTACAGAACAGATGCCCTGGATTAAATGCTAAGTTGTTGAAGCTCATGATTTTTGATTTCATTTGGTTGAGAAGTGTTCCAGAAATGCAACAATTAATCAGTTAGTTGACAACTATTAAATAAAGCAACTATTTGGATGATCAATTAATCAGTTTGACATTTTTAAAGTAAAAAAATATTTTCTGCCTGTATTTTCTAGGTTGTGAACGATACAAGACATTTGAAGACTATATCTAGGAATGATTGGCTTTTTTTTTTTAGCCATTACAGATTAATCAACAATGAAAATAATTGTAAGGTGCAGCTCCAGAATTCCATCCTCATGATATTTTTGAGAAAATTGTCTCTTAGTCACCGTTTGTTTGGGGCTACTTGTCTTGTGACCACTCTTCCTCTTTTGTAGTGGAGGTTTCCTGTGCTTGGCATATGCTTTTAAGGTTTACTTTTACCATATTACAGAATTTCCTCAGAAGTGCTTCTGACTGATATTCATCAAAATCACAATATGACTCTTCTTGTGCTGCCTTTCTCATTTGTTGGTTGGTTGTTGCTCATGTAAAACAGCAAAATTATGAAATAATTGTTATATGCTAAAGAATTAAAATTGTCAGACAAAAACCTTCACTAAACTGTCCTTTACTGCAGGGCTCAGGTGTAGGTTTATTCACTTCGTCTGCCTGCAGAAGTAGATTTTCATTCTTCCTAGTTGTCATTGTCTCCATTTTAAACTTCATCATAGGAACTGATGAGTTCTCTTTTTTTAATAGTCACGCTCTCATGGCAACAGACAGTTAAGTCCATTTTACTGTCACTCTTTCATGCATTAATTTATGGTAGCTGCATCCTGGAACCATCTGTACCTGCATCCTTGACAATGTTTTTCCTCACTAAGTCACCAGTATTTGAGACTAAATGACACTTTGAAGCATCTCATTACAGATCTCCCCTTTCACACTCTGCCTTTTCTGTATTGTTGGTATATCAGGTGATATTATGGAGCTAGCTTAGCAGGTTTTATTAGGAGTGTTCTGACTCCTGGGTGGAGTGGAGTCTGCCGAGATTACCTTTTAGATAACAGACATCTCTTTCTTTGTGCCTGCTTTTCCCTGCAGAGCTTCCAGTAGTGTCTTTAGATTATATGGGTCGATCCTTTTAATGCTTGATAGGAATCTCTTTGCCTCAGTAGTTGTCTCGTTTTAGTACAGTGCCTGGAATTTGAGGTTGTCTTTGGGGACTAGCACACAGTTTGGCCACGTGATATATTGTGGGAAACTTAATTTGATTTGTTCGCATTTGTGATATTTTTATTTCTGATGAATTTATTCCATGAGCATTTTTGCAATTTCCTTAAAATACTTTAGAGCCTGACAAGATCTAGATAACTTTAGATTGTTGTTTGGATGTAGTCTGTGTCTGGTATTTGCTGCTTCCTTGATACCGGCTTATGGCCTTGACTCAAATCAGATGTTCAAAAATGAGACAGTCAGGCCTACCGATCTGACTTGTTTTTCAACTCACTTGGCTAATGAGATTGATCATCTGCAGTGGCCAACATTTTAGCACTTATTAGATTTCAATTAGGCACAACTGGATGTTTTCAGCTGTGGGGCCAGAGGAAGTCTGTTACAGATAACATCCTCTCCAGTCATGTACAGCAGACTTGCTGGAGTTGGAATTGTGTTTTACTCGAACAAAATGTATATGCATATGTTTTCAAGTGTTTCAGATCATGTTGTGACTAATTTCAATCAGTGCAAACTGGGGCTGCACGATATTTAAAAAAAATTAGTGCTATAGGGTGCAACTTTGTTGGTCACACATGCACCCCAAATAAGTGCAACTAAACATTTTCATTGGTTGCACCAGTACGCCTCATAATTAGCAGATTATTTTTTAAACAGCTTAGGTTATTATGATTTCTTGTTGCGTGTACTGTGATTTCAATGAATTTGCACCATTATTCCTGTTAACATCATTAACATAATGTGTTGAGGCATTATGTGCTGGCATTATCTGCTGGTGCACCTGAATGAGGTGCACTAGTGCAACCAGTGTGAGAAGTTTAAAGATTAAATAAAGCTCAGCAACTGTCTTTGTGTAGATTTTCCAGGTAGGTAGAACCGGATGTTTGTCAAAACTGTCACTTCAAAGTGCATCTCTTTCTGCACATTAGTCATGACTGCTAGTAGTTTAAAAAGCTCCCAAAGGGTTTGATTTGAGCCGCTAAAGATGCTACACAAACCTCTGCACCTAACCAAAAAACCTGCAGGTTCACTGGTGTCAGCACATTTGCATTTCATCTCAAAGATTAAAAGGGAAATCCCCGGCTGTTCTTTGATCTCTGAGCTGATAGTTGCATGGATGAAAGTTAGAAAATGTGGTATATGATTAAAATGTTCCCATGTTCTTTATAATGGGCTGAAGAGTCCTGCTCTTAAAAGGCTCTGCTCTTTGCTATGGTTACTGGAGCACTGAGAGAGAGTAATGGAAATCACAGCATCCATAACAAGACAAGTTCAGACAAAAATAATCCAAATATAGATGTCACATCTGTGTAAATTATTAAAAGTGGCTTAAAATTCAGTCTTTCTGCAATACTAGGCAATACAAGGAAGAAACTGTAGAATTTCTAAACACTTGTTTAGGGAGTGTTGTAACTTCACCTAAGATTTTATTTGTTATTAAACCCTTTTTATGAACCACCAATTTCATTAGACCTGCAAAGAAGGGAACAAACTTGATTGCATTTCTTAAAATCAACTACAGTCTTCCTGGGTGGCGCCATAGTCAAGATGCAACAACAGTGCCTCTGAAAAATAGTGACAGGGGAACTTGTTTTGCATATGGGGAGGCAGGTCATGGCAACAAAATGGCTAAATCTCTGCAAGGAAAGGGTGAGAGCTGCTAGCTTGTTTAGGTATGTACCATTAGCGAGGTTAGGGTGTGGGTAATTTGTTGTTGTTTCTCATAGTGGTGGGGATTTTGAAAACTGTGTGTGGCCTGGTAGACTTAAACCAACAGCCTACATCCAGTGGGTCAGACTATAATCTCCTCATCTAATTTTTGTCAAATTAAATCAATAAGCCTTTTTCCCAAAATGTCAAACAATTCCTTTAAACAGCTATTCTGAAGATGTTTGTCTGCAAAACTGTCACGGAAAGTCCATTTTATATTAGACTAATCTGTGAGATGTCTGAGATTATCAAAATACAGTACTGAGATGAAGATATGGCACTTTCCTTCTGCTACAATCAAGGTGTTGGTTTTAAAAATTCATTCAGTTGTTTATTGCAGCACAGTACATGAACAGCATCTGTGTTTTCCGTCAGAGATGTAGCCCCTTGTCGCCCTTCTTGCTGTTCCCATGACATGTGCATCATGGGAATTTTGTGGGCACTCTCGCTGCATCCCCAGTCATCCATGTCTCATGACTCTTGTTGTAGGTTAATCATGTGACAGGGTGTGCCACGAATAGTAACGTAATTGATCTCATGCTGTGCTTCATTAACCACTTGAAAATGGCCGTTTGTTTCTGGCTACAGTCTGATTGGATGGGTGCCATGGGCTGTTTCAGTGAATAAATCGAAAAATATAAAAGAATCCAATCCATGATCACACTGAAGTTGTTTGGTTATAGTAAATTTGTGACTTTGATGGAAATTATTTGTAATGTTTAATAATTTATCCCATTCAGGCATTGTGACGTGCTGACAAATATCACATGAATCGCGTGTTACTCATGAATCTGTGGCTCTGCTTGTCAAGATGGCTGAAGAGTGGAATTATGAAGAGTATAAATTAAGATTCAAAAAGCACCAGTTTCATTTACCTCCCCATTAATAAACATTTTGCTGCTTTATTAATCTCAGAATAATGCAGTCTAAGATTGTTTCATTTTCAGCTTTATACTATGTAAAGGAGACCTATGGGTGAAGTAGGTTTGAGTATTGTTAAATATGTCAATCAAAGACTTTAAGTAGCAATAGTTTTACAAAATTTGGTTTCTTCTTGACAGAACTGACAAAAAATAACAAAAATGAGAAGCAAGAGAGGAAGGATGTTGACGAGGATTGATTGTCCTTGATGTGGGCTTATTTTTGTGCATGTGTGCGTGTTGATACTTGATAGTTTGGGATGAGTGACTGTATGTGTGTCACTTGCTGGGCTGACCTTGTGCAGTGCAGTGAAGCCTGACTCTGCAGATCATGGGCACAGCACAGTAAAAGGAGTTGCGTCGCATGTTAGCATCGCTTGAGCCGAGTGATTTATATAGAACACAATCACTTCTATCATTATGTGTATGAAAATAGTTAAACTAGTATACACAGCTTAAGTTAACAGTTGAAAACTCCAGTCTCTTTGACATAGTCCATGCTTCAATAGCTCCAGGACAGCACCCAGACCCTCTGACTTAATGCAAAGAATTTCCTGAAGATCACACAAACATGCTCGTCTGGCTCATAACCACAGAGGAATGGGTGGTGGATGGGAAGTATGTACACAGTGTGCATTTTTGTACAGATCAGATGATTTTCAGGCATTTTCTTTTGTGAGGATGAGCTGCTCTCATTGGCCTTAGTCCAACGTTCCAAGTCAAAATGCAATTGTGTCAAATGGAGGTTACTGAGAGAGATGCCACCTTTTTCCAGTTACGATCTGATTCTAATACCTGAATTTGGATATTCACCAGTACCGATACTAATACTGATACCAGAGCTGTTTTTGCTTGAATATTATTATTTCTACTAATAATATGGTTGTTCTTGTTGGTCTTATGTGTAAGGTCACACAAGGCTGTAGTCAGCCACAAAGCACTACTTATTAAAAGAGCAAAAAATACACAAAAATGAATTACATGTAAATGTTTTCCAGAGCATTTTATTTAAACTGTAGGTCATAGTCTTCAACAGTATGTATCAACCAGATGTATGAGAGCAAATTGCTATGGCAACTTCTTTAATCTTTTGAAAAACTTGACCAAATTAAGTGCACAGAAAAGCATTATCAACTAATAAGTAGATTTCTACCCAAGTTCACAAGTAGTAAGAGTATTTCAAAGAGTGCCATGGGAAATGAACAATCAATCAATAGGACTTTGGAATCTGGATCGGAACATTGATCAGTAATGTAAGCTCGATGTCCGATAAGTGAATTAAGTCACCCAATATCAGATCGGTCACAACACCATTTACTGACATAGACTTTGTGTGGGTGCTTGCTTTGCTCTGATTTCAACCAGAGCTTATTTCTGTCTTCATTTTGGCACCTAGTGCTCTGTCAAAAGGTTTACTAGAACAGTCTTAGAGCAAATTTACATGTGAATTCCAACTAGAAATTGTAATCTCACAATAATCCTGATTCTATAGCTCCTCTACACTCACTTTTTCCCGCTTTCTATCTCCCTCCAAACTTCATACTCTTTAAAGAGCTTCTCTAAATCTTTGATAGCGTCTACATCCTCTGTCATAAAATTAGTGCTGGAATGTCACCAGGCTGCTTTTCCACTTTCCTGCAGCCATAGAGTATCAGCAGGTGCGTGCACACACTGAGATGCCCTCTTTCTATTGAAACTGCATGAATGTCTTGGAATGAAATGAGACATGAGACCTATTCATACATGTTGGCTCTCTTTATGCATCTTGAATTCCTGCCTGAAAATATTGGATTGGTGTTGTATGTGGTTTGGTGGTCATGTGACTAGGGTGGCAACTAAAGATAATTTTCTTTGGGGATTAATCTGTAGATTTTTTTTGTAGAGTTGTTTGGTCTATAAAATGGTCAAAAATGTTCATCATGGTTTCCCAAAGCCCAAGATGACGTCCTCAAACATCTTGTTTTGTTCACAACACAAAGATATTCAGTTTGGTGTCAGAGGAGTAAATAAACCAGAAGATATTTGCATTTCAGAAGCTGGATTCAGGAAATGTAGATTTTTGTTCTTAATACACTACCCAAACCAATTAATTGATTATCAAAATAGTTTATGATAATATGATAGTTGAAAAATAATCGATTAATTGTAGCAGCTCTACGTGTATAATGATGCTAATAATAGCATGTATGAACCAGAGGTAAAACTATTAGTTAATGAATAAATTCAAAGGTGCAATATGTAAAAATTTCAGTTTCAAACATTTGGAAATTAGCTAAGATTATGAACAGAATGTGAAGAAACAACATTGTTGACGTCATGTCAAACACATCTTGTGCTCCTGTGCTCCCCTCTGGTAGTACAGCTAACTGAGCTAACAAGCTAACAGTAGCTAAGTCATGGGTGTATAAACAGGAAACAGTCAGCAGCAGTTAGCATTATTCTGGTGATATGTTGCCCATATTTGTTAGGAGTATGAATTCATGGTGGCTGATTCTTATGTATTGCACCTTCAACAGAAAATTAATTGGCAACTATTGAAATAATCCATTGATCATTTAACCCTTTGTTAAGCAAAAATGCCCTTATTTTATTGGATCCAGCTTTTTTGTTGAATATTTGTTGGTTTTCTTTGTTTCCTTCTATCATATAAGAATTAACATATTTGGGTTGTTGGACTGTTGTACAGGCATATTTTTTTCCCTTTCTTTTGGTTATGTTTCATGCACCAATCGATGAATCGACAAAATAATCTGATTGATAGTTGCAGCCCTTCTTTGAAATGACAAACACACAGTAGCGCATGAAATGTACACGTACATGCTTAACACACAGAGAGCACTTTCTCTTAAGAACACACAATACCAAGTGTAGCCTCTGGCATCCTCTCCCCTAATAGCTGACTAGCATTACTGCTGCTCCAAGCTGGACCGGCCACCCTGGATTAGAGCTTCGCTGTAATCTGGGACACTGCAGATTATGCTTTTCATCTAATGCCCCCCCTCACACACACATATCACGTGACCAGCCCACACAAATGGGACCTCTTTTATTTCCTCCTTGGATGACAGGCTTGGTGATGGAAAGTGAGGGAGGGAGAGAATTGACAGAGAGACCTGAGAGTATCGACACCGGAGTGTCACACAGTATCGCCACAGCGCTAGCTCTGCTAACAGTGGAGAGCACCTGACAACAGCACTGATTGCGCAAATGGATGTGTGAAGGATGGACTGAGAATTGACCTGTGGGATTACGTTCGAGACAAGGAGGGAGGGTGTGTGTGGAGAGTGTGTGTACCTAATGCAACAGCTGCTTGAAGGAACAGGTAACTTATTAACAGCAAGAAAGGAGCAGAGGGTTCACAGCGTCTTGGCCTGCTGCAGAAACAAAAGGAAATGCGGCGTCACTATACTGTCATTTTAACCTTCTGACTACCTGAAAGCCAATACAAAACCTCCTCCCACCTTCACACACACACTCGGATATTGTGTCTCTCTCTCTGTCACACACACACCACAAAAGTCCAGGACGCTGCAGAGAAGGACTCACAGAGGCAGCACGCGCCAGGATCACATGCAGTCAATCAGCACTTGGCTGTTTGTGCGTAGGTAGTGGTGGAGGTCGTAGGGAGTTGGTGGTCACTCCAACCAACAACACACTACAAGCTGTAAACATGGAGCCCCTGGAGGAGTACCACTCTCCATTTGACTTTGAACAAGGAGTCAACACCAACTACCTCTACCTCTCGCCGGCCTACAGCGACACGCCGCCCAGCTCGCCAGCTGTCAAAACCAGAGGTAAACACAAGGAGGAAAGGGAGAGGCTGGGTAGAGGATGTGAAGAGTGTGTGTGCGTGTGTGCGTGCGTGCGTGCGTGCGCGTGTGTGTGTGAACATGCAGGACAAAAAGACAAAACATGGCTTTGGTTCATTTGACGGGAAGAATCTGGGGGAACACAAAGCTCTGTGTGTGAAAGCAGCATTTACCACTTTCCATTTTACTTTAATTCAGTTTTCACACTTCTTAAGTATTATTATTATTAATATTATTTCATTTTTATTTTTAGAAAATCTTAATCTAAATGAGATTCAGTTTATGTTGCTTTGGTTATGACTATCATCGCACAACTCGCCTCACAATCTACTACACAGATGTATAGTACTTTTGATCACATTTTGATATGTTGAATAAGTCAAGATTATATTGTACTGTACGTCAGGACCAGCTGATGTGATGTCTCCACCCTTGTTGTCTACAAACAAAATTTAATTATCCTACTAGTCCAGTGAATCAGGGAGAACTTATTATCGTCAGCTGAGTTTGGATTGGAGAGAGACACAAATGCCTTCATAACAAATCCAGTGTGACTTGGCATGAGCTGACTGTTTTGTTTGTGTCTTTTCACACTGTGAAAACTTCATCAGAAAAATATAAAACTGTTTTTTTTTATGGTTTACAGAGGCATGGATGATTATATTTTAACACAGAAAACATGATTTGTTTATGGGTCAGCCTTTTCATTTTTTACTTTTATAAAGTAAGACTGTATCATACTTACAAAACTGAATTCAGCCTCTGGACTAGAGAAAGTCATCTATCCATGCCATATTTCCTGGTCCTGCTTTTAGATATCAAAAGTGGCTTATTCCTAATAACAAAGTAGTAATTATAATTCAGCTGTCAAATGATTAGGCTACATTAGACAAGGCTACAAGGTTAATTTATACAGCACCATTTAGACACAAGGCGATTGAAATTGTTTACAGGGGCATATAAATCATTGGAAACTAGAATAGCACTCAGAGCGCATACTTCCGTACCATACAGCTATAAATCCTGCAATGTTGAACAAAGTAGAAAGAATTTCTGGATCTGTCCCTTTAGCTTTGCTTTTGACTAGTTATTACAAAAGAAATCATACACTGGCAGTAAAAGTTTCCTTGTTTCAGGCATGCTTCAGCTTTACAGCCTTGCCTTCTCCACACTCCACTGTATAAAATAGCTTTCTTTGATGTAGCATGAAGGCACTCAAAATGAAAGTGTTGTAAAATGATAAATAAGTGAACCTCGAACCCTTTACAGTTAGAGTAGTTTGAGTAACGTGGTCATGGAGAAGACCATATCTAGCTCTTAGTCTAAGAGGAAATGAGCTGAAGCACAGGGGTAGGGCAGTGCTGTGGGTGGGTATGCAGTTTGGCGTAGCAGGCCAAACTTCTGGCTACACCCACATTCAAACTTCTCTCTTTCTCTCTCTCCCTCTGTGTCTGTGTGTCTCTTAGCCCAGGGTCTTACTCATAGACACACACCTCCATGGCATACATTGACTGCATACAAAGCTACATCCACGCTCACACACAACTCGCACTGCTGCCTGCAGGAACGTATAATAAAACTTTACATGGCCTGATAACTCAGAACCTGTTATTCTCACCCCGAGGAGCAGCATACTGTAGGTTATAAAAAATGAAATGTAAAAGCAAGTTTTAATAAAGAGAGGGATTTTCTTCCTGGTGGCAACAAGGGGAAGTGTCCATTTCACAATTCTGTCACTATAAGCAGGTGCATATCTCTATATTATGTGTGTGTCTGTGTGAGTCAGTTCTTTCAGTGCTGTATCACCAGTAATGTGAGGAGAGGGTGAATACAAGACAAGAAAGAGCGATATGAGAGGAAAACAAGCCTGAGGGCAGATGAAGTGTAACGCTTTAGAGGAACAGTGGGGGTGGTTTCAAGGCTGAAGGCTGTAAGAAGAATTTCCACTATGTCTTCACACTTAATTACTGTAAAGCCTCGCCTCTATTTCCTCTGTTAAATGATGTTCTGAATTTTAGTTTAATCTCATCTGTCTTCTTGACATATAAATATTTCCACTTGAGATTTATCCAATCAGCTCTTCTTATTCCCTCAGTATTAATTACTGTGAGTCCAGTCCTGAGCGTATGTTAACACTGTGTGATTGGAAGGCTGAGAAATGTTGTCATCCCACGAGCAGCTCTCCAGACAGCCAGGATATTCCAAGGTGGTCTTTGTGGGAGTAATGTTGCTAGATTCTTGTGATGTTGGTATCTCTGTCCAGGACAAGCAGCATGTCTTAGTTAAAATATTTTTAAAGTATTGGGAGTATTGGGTTGTGACATGAGAGAGTGTTAGGAATGAGGTGGGAGGAGAGGATGTGCAGTTCGCTGAGGGGAAAAAAGATATTTAAGGGTGCAGCATCTTGGTATGGAAAGACTCGATTCTGACCACATTCATCAGTCATGTTGGGTGTGGTCAGAGGTGAAACAGACTTAAAACTTTAAACTAGACTTTATGAACAAAGAGATGTAAGTATGGGTTAAATCAATGACTGAAAATGCCTACTTCAATTTTTTGTGTGTTTGATGTTCAGCAATGAGTAGATCTAGCTAATGTAATCAGAAAAGAAGTTATTTTATTATGATATTGAAGTTCCACACCAGCAAATGTAGAGGAAGATTAACAGCCTTCAATTTTTAAACCGCTTATCATTCAGATTATTATCAGCACCCCAACCACAGTGTTGTTCGACGTCATATTTCAGCTGGTTCAGTGTGAAAGATACGGTTGTGAGACCTGTATCTGTGGCAATGTCTAGACATTTGTTTCCTAATCTGAATGTGACTCAGTGAATAGTTGCTTTTGGGGAAAAACACTTAATTTGCTTTCTTGCAGAGAATAATATTTGGAGTTATGGTAGCACTCTTTTGTCTGGGTGTTATTGACCTACAGTCAGCTGCCAGTTAGCCTAGCTTAGCATAAATATTGGAAACGGGGGAGAAAAGGCTAGCTTTGCTCTGTCCAGGTAACAACATCCACTTACTAGGTCCTTTGAAGCTAAGTAATTAACTGTTTGTCATTTGTTTGATCGGTACAAAAAAGTGTGAAAATTAAAAGTTGTCGGTGTTGGTTACCTAGCAACCTCACATTTAGTTTTATTTATTTGTACCGTTTAATCCAATGAGATATAACTTACTGAGCTTTAGAGATGCTGGGAGGCAGAGTTGTTACCATTTTCCCCAGTTTGGAGTCTTTATGCTAAGTTTACAGACAGGCATGAGCGTATTATCAATCTTGTCATCCAACGCTGGGCAAGAAATCAAATAAGCACATTTTTTTTATTCAACTCTTGGGTTTGTCTTTTTGTCTTTTTTTTTTTAATACCACCATGTCTTTGTCTTTGTTTCTGTTTTTTTACTTTCACTCTGAATCCTTAAAAATTCTTGGAAAGACCAGATAGAAGGAAAAACTACCTCAGAGACTCAGCTCAGCTCAGTTGTGGCCCAGAACATCCTCACCCGCTGTTGTCCTTTTGACTGACAGATCCTAACAACCCCTTCGCTCTTGTGTTCTCTCACGCTGTCTGAGCCCAGGATGTCTCCATCTAGAAAGTTCTTTGTATTATTGATGCACTGCTACTCCTGCTGGGCTTAGAGATGGCAACATCAAAGACACAATATACTGTATGCTGTGTGTGTGTGTGTGTGTGTGTGTGTGTGTGTGTGTGTGTGTGTGTGTGTGTGTGGAGTGAAAGTATGAATGTGTGTGTGAGAGGGAGAAGGTACAGTAGGAATGAAAGCTTGTGTTTTAGATCATGAAAAAATTTTCCCTCTTGGCTACTACAAACATTCATCAAACAGCATATTTAGCACCCTTAATTCTCGTAGTCTTACTCTCTGATTCCTCCACTACCAGCTTCCTCTCTTCTCCTCATCCTCCAGAGTAACAGCATATCAGCTCGACTTTGACAACCAACATCAGCCTCCTCTCTCAACACCACCTGTTCACTGTCACACAGCAAACATGGGCACCCATATGTCTTTAAAATGACAAAAGATTAGACAGATATCCTGCGGCGTCAAAGCACATGACTTGCCAAGTGAGAGGATGTATGGATGTGTCTCAGCATTTTTTTAATTTTACTTCACAGGTTCCCAGCAGCATCCTTCCGACTCAGTCCCAGAGATGGGAGAAGATGCAGTGACGTCTGTCACACCATCTCCCCCTCCCCCCACCATGACGGATGAGGAGCGGCAGGAGCTACAGGAAGAGTTGGTCAAGGTCAGGAGACAGATCAGGGATCAGATGAGTCATGGTTCAAAGAGTTTTTAAATTTTTTTTTTAATAATACAATATGCACACACCACTTTAGTTGCTGGTTTTGAGACCTCGTACATGTATAATGTATGATTTGAATTTCAAACAAGGCCAGGTTAGGGTTAGGAAAAGATCATGTTTACTATAATAATAAATAATAAATAACTATTTTTGGTCGCCACAAACACAGCTGGAAATGTCCAGAGGTAGTTAGTCCAGTCCAGTTATTATTTCTTTTTTTTAGATGGCTTAAGACAAGACAAGGTTTAACACTCCACATTTACATTTAAAGCCTCATAACTTTCAATAGATGTCCTAATTATGTGTGTGTGTGTGTGTGTGTGTGTGTGTGTGTGTGTGTGTGTGTGTGTGCAGGTTGAGGATGAGATCCAGACTCTCACCCAGGTGCTGGCAGCCAAGGAGAAGCAGTTGGCGGACATTAAGAGGAAGATGGGCATCACACCGCTCAATGAGCTGAAACAAAACATCACCAAAACCTGGCAGGATGTCACCACCTCCACCGCGTAAGCCTCATAATAAGCCAACAGCTTTATCATCCACCATTTTTCCAACATATGCATCATGGCTGTGTGCTGATTCTCTGCTCGTTTGATATTGACTGTCAGCACTGTTGAGATGTGGTTTCTCCTCTGAACAACGAGGAAAAGAGATGTCAGTGGTCGTGACAATCTGTCTGTGTGAGACAGTTCGATGTTTTCATGTAGAGGAAATAGGCAGCATTCTGATGCTTTCAGGCTTTTTAAAATGAAAGACAGTGAATTGTTTAGCTGTGACCTCGGTGCCTCTCTGCAGTCTTTGAGCTCTGATTCATTTCATCACTCTTATATCCTCTCTGTCTGCGGCCCATTACTTCTCCCTCACTCATTGTCTCTCCTCTCTTTCAGCTATAAAAGGACCTCTGAAACGCTGTCTCAGGCAGGTCTGAAGGCCACAGCAGCGTTCTCCAATGTGGGCTCAGCCATCAGTAAGAAGCTGGAGGATGTCAGGTCAGTCAGACAGGAGACCTCAGCATGACAGCATATACAGTAACTTTAAAATATTCTACTGCTTAACTAAGTTACCTCAACATTTAATTCCTACAAATTGTCCAGAGATCTCAAAATGGTCATTAGGAAGGAGGGTGGGTGTATGTGAGGAGCAGTGACTTCCATAATCTCCAGTAAGAGCGTAAACGATAGGAGAGATTGGTACTGATGTTACCATCAAAACCAATTTCAAACTATTCCTTTAATGTTCATAAGTGCACACACACACTGGAAGTACCAGTAACTTGACATAACTAAAAACTAAAACTAAAAACACAGGGTGAAATGAAAGTTCATAGTTCCTTCATACTACACAAACATAGAAGATACATATACAGTACACATGGACACAAATAGACCCAGGAAATTGTTCTGTAGTGCATTTTTTGAATTTGCGTCTGGCTGAATGTAAACAGCAGTAACATGATAGTGATGATAATATGATTTTCAACCTCACATCAAAAGTTCAGCATCTGGGAAACAGATATCCATCCACTCTGACTACGCCCAGGCACCAAGCATCAATAACGTAAACACGGTTCCACTGTAGTAGTCCTGCGCCCTTTGGGCTCGGAAAACGGTTCCGTTGTGGTGGAGCCAGATCTCTGTTAAGATGTGGCCACAACAGTCTCCGGCCTGAGTCCAGTTTTGTTCATTTAATTGTCTGCAACCAGACATTAGCCAGGAGCAGCCTTTAATCCAAGCTGGGCTAGCGTGGCTTCCATCCTGGATCTCTTCCCTCTTCTCCCACGGGGTCCAAGTGGTCTGGCTAAACGGGCAGTGGGCAGTGATTGTCTCAAAGTCTGCTGCTCTTAATCCAAAACTTTCTCCTCCAATGCTATTGAATTTATTTATTTCAGAGGTAATGTATGTGTTATGCAGTAAAGCTAAAAAAATTACAGGTTAAAAACAAAAATGTAGTCGAATTTGAAGGAGTAATCGACTTTTATATATAAAATATGGCTGCTGTCATCTGTGCATCTCCTCAATATTTCCAATTTCTTTCCAACTTCGTTACCTCCTGTCTATTTCATTTTGCATGATGACATTTTATTGCGTGTTATTTAGCAAATTGTGTTTTGTGTCCTTGTTTTTGTTTCCTACCTAATATGATAACACCATTTGGTTCCTCCATTAATCACCAGTTTTACCACTTCCGATCTTTAAATGTCCATCCTAATCACATTACAGTGAACAGCTGCCAGCTGTCTCTGTTGTCTTCTCCTTATTCATGGAAGTTGTTTAATATGGCAGCTATAGATCTAATGGATTGATTTTCTGTCTTGCTTTTGAAGTCTCCTCTAATATCTAACAATGGATTATTGTTAGTATTTCCTGCTTAAATAAGGCTTAAATTACCAACAACAGATTTTTCCAGTTGTGATATAGCTTCAGTTGACACCCCCGTCCAGGTCCTAATCCGTCTTCTCCCCCGTCATCCTTCTTCTCTCTGGATTACTGAGCTGCAAACAAGATTATTAGGCCCCTCAAAGCACCAGTGTGCTGAGAAATGCAGCCTCGCGGATGAGCCTCGACACGGAGCCGGTTTGGGGGTGGGGTAGTGAAGAGCAACCTCACAGGGGTCAACGTGTGTGCGTCTGTGAGTGTGTGTGTGTGTGTGTCTGCGTGTGTCTGTGTGCCTTGTGGGCGTTTTGTGTGTGTGTGTTTAATGACGAGATACCCCCCCTTTACATACAGGATTAGCACACACCCACTGTGTTAATACACAATCGATCTTAATTGGATAAAGCAGGATTTATAGGATTTATGCACTTAGAGTACCCATTCATTGAACATATAGTAAAAGAAACAAAGGTTTGTACTGAATGTGCCTCGTTCTCTTCTTCTCTCTGTGTAAAACTGTCTCTACTATTCTAAGATGACCACTAATGCCCCTTTCTTCTCCATAACGCTGTCGGATAGCATGCGCTCAGTGCCACACTCGGCTAGTATGCCGGTCCTAAGGTAAGGAGACCCAAACCAGTGGTGCCCTCTGACCTGCCATTAAAATATATACTTGTTTGGCTTCAGAGATGTTTTTTCATGTTATAGGATTGTATGAAAAGGTCAGAAGTTTCAACCTTGAGGTTGCCAAGAGCAACCACCGCTAAGAGCTACTTAAAAAGCTGTTAGTGAAGCTGCAGCTTTAATCATGTTGCCTCGACAGACCTCTGTTTTGTCGAAGCTTACAGAGGTCAAGAACAAATCTTGAAAAATAATATAGAGATAACAAATATCTTTGAAACCAGAGGCGATTACCTTCAAAAACAGCTCCGCTGGTTGGTTTTCTAGATAAGCTCATTAAAGTCCTGTCCATTGATAAGAGATTAAATAATCCATTGTTTGGACTAAATGTCAAATGAGCATGAAAAATGTTTCCTAGAATTTAAAATGATGACAAACAATGAAAAGGGAGTTGGTTAGTCAACACTGAAGGTTAGGTAAACCTGAAAATGTTGATACTTTATGCTAAAACCACTGATTATTTTTATTATTTTTTGCTGAATAATTGTCTGCCGACAGGCTAAAATACTAATCATTTCAGCTCTATGTGAAGTTACCACTTCAAAACATGAAAAATCACGTTAAAGCAAACCAGTCTGACCTATATCCAACAAAAATATCACAAAATGTAAGAATCTATCTGTGTTTCTGGGGAATCAAAAAGGCTCCACAGCTCTCTTTAAATGTAGTATTTAATATTTGTTTTAATTGTAGTATTATAATATTTTATATAAGTCTGTATTCTGGTATTTTACAGAAATATGTTGCTTCCTGTAACACTGATCATTCTGCATGCTCATGAAAATCAACACCTCTTAGCACCTTTTCAGTAGAACAGAATAGAATGAGGTCACCTAAAAAACACCTTCATTGTCTGTTTTGAGTATCCGATAGCAGTGACCTTTTTAAAGGTGTGAATACAGCGAGTCTCCTGCTCCTTGTTCCTGTTGAGGGGACGACTTGTTGTCTGCATCTCCACTTACCCAAACTTGTAGCAGAGTTTATAAGCATGTCAGATATATTCAAACCCTGTTGGTTGCTCTCTGATCTGGTCTTTTGTCTTTTTCTTTCACAGGAATGCACCAACTTTCAAGTCATTTGAGGAGAGAGTGGAGACTTTGAAGGTAACTTAATAAAAACAGGACAAGTGGCCGCACTTTCTGGTAGTGTGTTAAAGAACGTGCCTATGATCCTGAACTAATACTTATAGGGACTTAAATAAGCTTTCAATCAGTAATATGTGACATTTCCATTTATAGCTTTATCCAATAAACCTAGAGGTCACAGACAGTTCACTGTCTCAGTGGTGGTAAAAACAGGAATACATCTTTAAATAATGATTTAATCAACATTTAAAGTGAGACATTTGTTGAACGATGACCGCTAGTGGCCACAAGTGGTAACTACAGAATAATGGCACAGAAACTGTCAACATTTTAACATTTTCTAGTCTTCAGAAGCATCATTTTTAGGCGACATGGCTGAGATAATATGTGTAACAGTAGCACAAATAGAGCAAAGTCTTAAAGATGAACAGTCTTATCTAGAGAAAACAGTTACAGCAATATCTACAGTATATTAAGTTGGCTAACGTTAGCCAGCATTAGCTACTGGTCATACCAGATCAAATGAGGCTAAAGTAGCCAAATTTCACAGTTGATTAAATAGTGTTAGTTTGCATTTAATTGCTAATAAATTCAACTTTTAATTTGTAATAGAAGAACATTTTGTGTTAATGTGTGTTTTTGAAGTTTGAGTTTTGGATATTTTTCCACAGATTTTAATTTTAAATTTAGTTTCCTTGTGGTTTTGTGTGTGTGTACACATCACATCATGTACATTGGTCATAGGAGTCAATAATTAGATTATTTTCCCCTCATGCTCATCCTGCTCCTTCAGACCAAGATAAGTCCATCACCATCCGCCACTAACCCTGGAGACCAGGAGGAAGGCAGTCCGACCACCAGCGAGACTTTGCTCAATCAGCCCGAAGGCTCGCCCACCCAGGAGACGCCGATGAACTGAGACCTGCCTGACCCCTCCTGACCTCCCCGCCGCCCCTCCTCACTTGACCCTCTAACCCCTGGACCGTCAACACTCGCCCCCTAAACTTTTGTGTGCCAGTCTCCCTTTATTGGAAACAAACGACTTACCCCACCCTTCTTTGTGATCTAATTGTCCGGTCTTTTTGTCTGACACGCGCACTCACGTGTTAACTGGTGTGGAAATGAAAGCATGGGATGGCGGTCATGTGGTCTCGTGCCGATTGAATATTTTTTGAGTCTGTTCTGGCTCACTGTGGGAGAAATCTCCCCCCACCGTATGGCTTTCCTCTTCCTCCTTCACTCCTTCACTCCTTATCTCTCTGCCTTTGTCTAACCAGCAAAGCTCAGATGCCAAATGTGCTCCTAGTTTATTTGTTCTTCATCATATTAACACTGTTTCACACGTTGTGTTTGTTCGAGTGTAGAAAATTGCACTAATACAGAACGACTTACACTTATGAAGTTGATTAGAGAAAGATTTACACTTTAAAGCTTTTTTCTTTCTATGTTAGCCAGGGAGATGTTGGCTTATTGCTTCTGCATGGCCCTTATTGTATACTGGAGTTATTATTATTATTATTATAAGCACTTGTTTTGCCTCCGTTTTGGGGCATTGTTGGTTTACTATGGGTTCGCATTGTGGGGCCAATCCGATGTCCGTGTTCTTCATTATATTAATTTCAGGACGCCACACAATCATAAAATAGTCTAACACTGTGTTCAGAACATGAATGTATGCCTTTTCTGTGTCACGTATGTACAACACTTTAGTGAACTACTGATTCAGAGTCTCACGACTCTAGACCTGGTATTTCAAAACACACTTGAGAATAAAAACCATCCCCTGCTCCATTGTTAAAGAGTCTGTCAGAAAATGATCTGCACGCTTAGATAGTTACAGGAAAACGGCCAAGATCAGCAGAACAGAGGCAGAGCAAACACACAGTCAAGGCTCAGCCTTGACCCGAGGTGAGAGTGAAATAGATGTGTCTCTTCCAGAGCCAGAGTCAATATTTAAACACTTGTTCATTGTTTCTGTGTGGGAGGTAACACCTAGCCTCCACCACCCACTGCTGTAACACAGATAAAAGCAAGGCAAGAGCCTCCACCGGGTGTTATTTTGTAAAGTGGTACAGAATAATCATATTAAAGAGGAGGTTTACTTACATTTCTTATAATTTATCATTTTGACACCTACCTTTGTAAGCCATGCTAGCATCATGGCTCTGTACTTGGCCATCCTGGTTGGTTGTTTGCCCTCGAGGATGAATTGTGACAACTTTGTGTTTACTTGTCCTTCTTGCACAATCGTCAGGTCTAAATTTCAATTTCTCTTAATTCTTTTGTTCGTGATTAAATGATCGTAAAGCTGATAACATTCCCACCAGTGTCAGCTTGAGGTGAACATGGTTAACGTACTTACTCGCCATCAGCATGTTAGCATTAGCCTGAATACAGCCTCACAGAGCTGCGAGCATGTCTGAGACTGAAGTTTTTTGGAAATCAGATAAAATGATCAAAATCTCCTTGTTTTTACAGAGTCCTGGCAAACTGCAGGATCTGATACAGTATTTACTGAAGATGCCGCTTTTATATACACCAACAACCTTCTCAAACAGTCATTTATTCTCTTGCGTCGGCTTTACAGCTTCTTATGTTTATATCTTCACATCTGTTAAACCACTGGACAGTTACTCTCACCAGACATTTGTTTCTTAGCTGATTAATATGCACAGGGCTACCGGTGGTGGTTTAAATAAAACTTGAAGGGCAAATGGAGCCAATCTGAACACAGACAGCGTTTCCTCTGGTACACAAACAGGACGGGCCTGGTACAGATGATCCCCTGCTGGTGGACAACAGGCATGAACATCAATGTAATGGATTTTGAACAGTTCTGCAGCAGCTCGTGTCCTCGTGTAACATCACTTTCCAGCCATGACCTGGTTCAGTGGGAGAATTCATTACAGCCTTTTATCTGAGACATGAGGGTTTTATTTGTGTTGAGGCTCACACACACACACACACACACACACAGGATTTGTTTGTTCGTTAATTGGAGCCATGGAGAGAAGAAATGTACTCTAATTAAAAATACCTCTGAAGTAACCTGATTATGAGTCTTTATGTAACAACGTGGGGCGGTAATGGGAATCCTATTTGACTGCGAGGGGGAGTTTTTTCCTCAAGTGTAGCCGACCACTGAAGGTAAGAAAATAAAATCAGTGTCAGTCATCGGTTAAAACTGGAGACTGGTCGAGGACAAAACAAAACCTTCTCCAGCTGTAGTGACCTGGTTTGAACACAAGAGGGCAGCCAAGAACAGACGCGACACCTGCTGGCTTTATTTTCCTCAATCCAGACTGACTCATAGTTAATACTGAGGCCTGTTAGATGTAGCAGATGAGTTCAGAAGGAAATAAGAGTAACGACATGTTGTTGCTATGTGCAGTCTGATGCCAAGCAGTTTTGGATATTTCACAGGAGAAGTATCTGTTTGTAGTTACATCCTCGTCATGACTGGGAAGAGGTGATGTCATGTGTGTTTCTGAGCACAAATCAGGATACAAATCTAAACTTGACAGTTGGGGTGTTTGCAAATGATTTCAACAGATGTAAGTAAAGTGACATTTAAGATGAAGCTGTCAGGGGCTTTCACAACTTCTACTGTAAAGCCTGTAGAGAAATGCCAACACCCCGTCTAAAGCAAAAGCAGAAGAACATATTTAGTTTCAGTGGAAATTCAGTTACTCACAGTCCAACGGGGGGGTTTTATAGTCTTTTGTTAATCCAACAAGTGATGCAGCGAAAGAGAGACGTGAGAAGTAATCGATTACAAGCGAAACCTGAGAACTTCTTGCTGCTCACCCTCGGGACGATGGAAAGTCGAGGGAAGTTTTCTTACAAGTCCACAAAACATTTCTGGAGCTTCACAGCAAAGACAGCGTTGCAGCGTTTTCCCCTAATCAACTGAAGTAGATGGGGACTTGTTTCAAAATGTATTTTTCAACGCCGTCTTTGCCGTGAAGCTCCAGAAATGTTTTGTGGACTTGTAAGAAAACTTCCCTCGACTTTCCATCGGCGTGAGGGCGAGCAGATGATGACAGAGTTTTCATTTTTGGGTGAACTTTTCCTTTAAGGCACAAATTACATCGATATTGAGCTGAGATGGTGATGATGCTCCATTTAAAGTTTGCTCTGAGGCTGTTTGGCTTCGTGAGGTCTAATTAAGTGTTCTGATAACGAGCACACAGCCGCCATTTTGGAGAGTTCACGGCGCGAGAGAGGGACAAGTTCACATGTTTAACTCAAGTAAAAGCAGCAGCACTGTTACTGACTGGTGTGTCTTTGAACTGAAGGAAGACGCAGCGACAGTGGCTAACAAACAGCTGCCAAAAAATCTTTATTCAGTTATAACCAGATGCCCCCAGAGTCAGTTCATCACTCTGGAGACGGTCTAAACTGCACAAACAACAACAGCACCAGAACGCAACTCGTAATCAGGAAAACACCATTTACAACAAGAACCAAGGCAGTTTTCTACACACAGAGATCAGATAAGAAAAGAAAACAAACAATAGTACAGGAGTTAACAGTCAGTGTGTGTCGATTTCCCTCGCTTGAGAAAAATCATATATTCATAGAATTCATTTGATTATATCGTGGAAAACAATATAAGAAAACATCGTCGGTGCGACAGAGAACAAACATATTGCAGCTGCTTCGCGTGTTAATAAACAATCTCATGTACAGACTGAACGTGTGATACTGACGACTGTCTCTGTGTAACATGATGAAGCAGGCTTTGTGTTAATGTGCAGGAGAACATTCAGTTCAAACATGGCTTGAGTCGAGTCTGTGTGAAGGAAAAACACCTTCAGAAACTGTCCCACATGGCTTCCCGTCATCCCCGACAGCGACGTTGCGGGAAATCCAGCTTTTCTTTTCGCTTTCTTGCCGCTCTCTAAACCACCAGATGCTTAGCTTAGCTTAGCTTAGCATTAAGACTTAAAACCTAGTCTGGCTCTGTCCTACTACCACCGCTAAAGCTAAGCTACATTATAATCCACTTGTTTAAATCACTACAAAAGTGTAAAAAAAAAACAAACATGTTTACGTGGTTTTATGTGCCTAGGCTAGGCTAAGCTAAGCTAGGCTAAGCTAAGCTGATCAGCTGCTGGTTGTAGCTTCGTTGCTTAACTCAGGATACGGGAGCGCGGTGTCCGTTTAGAGGAGCCGTTAGAAGAATTTTCCGTTACCTTACGCCGTTTTCAGCGCAATGCTAACGTTAGCTACATACGGCTGCTGGCCTGGCTGTAGCTTCATATTTGGGCTAACGCCCAGAACTTTGTGTCAATATCTCAACTAAAAAAATTAAATAGTCCAATTCAACTTCTTGTACACCAATTTTTGTTACCTTCGGACGGAGCGAGGCAGTTCGCCCCTGTTTTTAAGTCTGAATGCTAGCATCAGCTAAACAGCTGCTAACACCCAAACATGTGTGTTTGGTGTCAATTTCCTCAACGAACTAAGTTTCTGACTCTTGTCGCTGTGTGTTTTAAACCCTTCAGATGTGAGAAGCTGTATGGCTTGTATTTAAAGCGGATCCTGATGTGCCTCCTTCTTCTTCTTCCCCACCCTCCCCCCTGCCATGAACCTCACAGCGAAGGGAAGCTACCGACTCCTTTGGACGGCAGCGATTCTTATCAGCTGAGGGGGGTCGCAGATGGAGCCCGAGCACATGTGCCGTTTTATCATCGCCCTCATCAATTATTCAACGACTCGGACACACGTAAACAAGCTCCCCGCGCTCCACCAGGACCCCGAAACATCTTGTGTGAGCTCACTGCTGCTCCAGACGAGGATGAGCGTCAGTGCGATCACTGCATCGTGTGACAATGTCAGTGAGCTTGAACAAGATGTAACGTGACCTCACGTTTAACCTCATCAACACGTGAAGTCCCTCCACTGTGGGCTCCTCACATCTCACTTTGGTCATCAGGCTTTGGTTGGTGTGAATAAGCAGCAGGTGGAGGTTTGTTATGCTATGAACTGGTTGATAATGCACGAGGTATGACAGCTTGCACAATGAAACGTGTGCAGTTATGGCCGCAGGAATGAATGGCTTGATCAGGGAGTAGAGGTGCACACACACACACACACACACACACACACACACACACACACACACGCACGCTCTCACAGTGAACACAGTAAGCTCACACTTTCCTCACACAAGCACACAGACAAACAGGAGGAGGTGTCAATGCTACATTGAGCAGATGGGACATACCTCGGGCGGTCATCTGAAACACACACTCCATCATCTCACCCTACACACACACACACACACACATACACACTTTTAGATGGTAACAGCTCCTTGGCGTAGCTGTGCGTTAGGACCAGCGGCCCGGCGAGACGCGAGCAGCTTCCACCAGCGAGCTCTTCACATCGTCACAGGATGAGACCCGAAGCCACGGGGACATATGTCGAGCAGCGTGGGCACATATTGCCTCCACGACGTGAGCTTGGCTTTCACACCTCTTTCACTTATGATGCTCCTGTGTGTGTGTGTGTGTGTGTGTGTGTGTGGAGGGGGGTCATGGTTGTGTAATATCAGCTTGTGACAGAAGTCCTGCCCAAAAGGTATTTATGAAAAATAAAACACAGGCGAAAAAAAGATATTTAGTTGCATATTCAAATGCTTCCTTGATAGATTCTGCTTGATGAGTGATGCAGACTGATGTGGATGTTGGTAGTTGGCTTGGAGAAGTGGGGGACGGCCTCGCCACTTCTGGCAACGCACCGTCCCCCAAAACCCTCCCAGAGCAGAATGATAAATGTCGTCTCATTCATCCTGCGGTCCTGAAAACATACTGTTACTCCTGATGACCCAGAGGAAGTACACATGTGGGACTCGTACTGGTTGTAAAACAGCTCCCACACTTCTTTTCTCCACATAAACGTAACAAACAAGCCGCTTGGTGAGCAGAGGGACGAGTATTGCTGTGTGAGCTGACAGTGTTTGAGATATCAGAGCGCTCTGGTGTCGTCGATAATGCCATGAAAATGTAGCTGGAGCTAGCAACCATTAGCTTAGCACAAAGAAGGGGGAGAACACTTGCTCTGTTTCTGTCAAATGGTGATAAAATGAACCTACCGCTACCTCTAAAGCTTACTTATTAACATTTTTAATCATTTATTGCTCGGCATGAAGAAACAGTGCGGTACGCAGCTGTTTTTACACCCAAGTTTTTATACAGAAAACAAACACGATGAAAAGTGTTCATTAGTAAGTTTTAAAGGTGCTGGTAGGTGGAAGTTATTACAATTTGCAAGATAGACCAGCTGTTGACATCCCCCAGTCTTGATGCTAACCGTTAAGTTAAGCTAACAGGCTGCTGGCTGTGGCTAAGTTAAGCTAACAGGCTGTGGGTTCATATTTATCGTACAGACACCAAAGTGGTATCAATCCTCTCATCTAACTCTGAGCATGAAAGCTAATACGCATTTTCCCAAAATGTCCGTCTGTTTCTTGAAATTTCGTCAGTACTTGTGAAATGACATCCTGAGCGTGTCGTCACCTCGGCGCAGAAATACCGTCCCCCGGACCATCAGCCCTGTTTACGTCAGACAACATCTCAACCTATTGCACCGTCCATGAACAGATCTGGAGAAAATAATGTGTTGCATCTACGATTTAGTGTACAGTCTGGAAACACATGTCAAACATTTACATTTAGAGGCTTCAGAAGGATATAAAACGCAACATACTGAGGCGGCCACGTCAGGGAGGAGAGCAGCCAGCGGAGGTCTTTCACGGGGATTTCTTTTTCTCCACCGATCTTAAAGGAGCACTATGTAGTTTAGTGGCGGACCCTGCCACCTTTCTAGCTTCAAACGGTGTTCTGGGGACCTTATTTTCCCCAGATTCTGTTATGGAAAACATAAATATTTCATTAATCTCATTAATATTGTAAATATTAAAATTCTACATACTGCCCCTTTAAAGTTTTGAAACCACAAACACGACACAAAGTAAACTGAGGCTGCTCCCAACTCCTGTCATGGACGCCAAAGCACAAATAGAGCACATTTATATAAATCTCATTAATTCCTTATTTGCATGCACATGCAGTATTAAAAATACAGAAAGACCAGAGCATATAGTTTATATACTGTTTGAAAAAAGAGTGTAAAAATCCAGTGCGACAGTCATTGAGTTCTTGAGGTCTACATGATTGTAATCGGATTAAAACAGCCGATGAGATGATCCGGTTCAAAGAGGAAGGCGGGTCAGCCCTCTCTGTGTTGCATATCAGAGTTTAAAACCGCAGGAGCTGAGGCAGAAATACCTTCAATGTTTAGTTTATTCTGAATAATCCAATCCATGAACAGATTTCAGGCTCATGAGAGTGTTTTTTTCTTCAGGTTCGGGGCTCCTGTGGGAGTCATTTAGCGGATCATCTCAGCCGACTGTTTCACGTGCTGCTTTGCTGAGTGAGGCTTCCTTGATTTCCCAAACATTTCGTAGATTTTGCACCACAACAGCGATTTTTTTTTTCTTCACATCGACACACATTTATCTACAAGCCCTTGCGCAAAAGGGAAAGTGAAAGAGAGAGAGAGAGAGGAGTCATGTTTGGGAAAACAAAGAGACGGAGATATAACAAGACGAGGAGAAAAACCCAACATTGAAACATCGTCGAGAAAATAGTTATACAAGTTACAGCAAAGAGTAGAAAAGTCACTCTTGGACCTTGCGGTGTCTTTCCAAGAACCAAGAACGCGGCCAAAAGGGCCTCTGAACTGAACACGACTCACAGGACACTTTTCTTTGTATCACAAATCTTTGAATCACAGGTATAGAAAGCAGAACTCAGACTAGCCAGCACCAGAAACATTCCTTCATCGTCGCTGTGGCCCTGCACATCACAGCAACACACCTCCACACCAGTTTCTCCACAGGAACGTGACGACTGCTGAGCTCCTACTCTAGAAACTCTACGCTCATCAAGGCACATTCAGGACTCCTATGATCCTCCAAAGAAAACCAGAACAGGTGGTGAAGCAGCTCCTGGAAACACACACTTCTTGCTCGAGAAGGTGTTTGCAGAAGCCGCTTCCTCCACTTCTCCACCCTCCTCCTGAAGGACGGAGCGTCCCCGACTCCAATTAAAAACCTGCCGTCAGCATCTTTGAGGACACGCTGCTACTCGATCCGTGCGTAGGGGGGTCATGCAAGGCAACGCTACGACTGCTCAGGTGCGCTCGGCTGCGCGCGTAAGTCTCAAAGTAATTGCATTTTTCAGCCATTTTCTCCACAGAGCGCCCCCTGCTGTCAGACCGTCGTCGAGCGGCGTTACTGCAGAACGCAGGAGGGTCTGTCGCGAAGGAGCCGCAGGCCGAAGGGGGCGGATAACAAAACCCTGCGAGCGTCCGGCTAATCTGCGACCGCAGAGCTGAGGGGCAAACCGCTCTGACTTCTAGATCTGAGAGTGCAGATAAAAAACGGAAACAAGTAGGAAATTTGAGAGTATTTAAAGTCAGGGATATCACATAAACACACCGATACACACCGATACTGTAGCTTAGATATACTGCAGCTTAATCTGTATACATTGTAGCATATATTGACCTATACTTGGATGATATAAGGTATAATAAGTGTCAGCTCCTTGTCACAAACAAGTCTTGTCATGTGTATGAAATATTGATCTGGGTCGGGATCACATACATAAACCAGGAATGCTTATAAAACTGTCAGCTGCTGCTCAGTAGCTAAGCTGGACAACCGTGCATGGACGTGTGTGTGTGCGCGTGTGAGGACATATACATGGAGGGTCCCTCGTAACTCACAAGAGTAGATTTTTATACCGTCCGTAAGCAGAATAATGCCATCTTGTTTTATTCAGCTTATAAATCACGGCTGAACGCTCAGCTGTTTAATAGGCAGCAGCGGCAGTGGTGGAGGGGGTAAACACACCAGAGAACAAAAGCCAGAACAGCCGCTGCCGCTCCATGTGAAGGGAGAAAAAAAGTCCTCATAAGTATTCATATCACTCTCAGCAGAGCAACAAACAAGACCGCCTATTGTGGCTCTTTGATACCACGATCGCTCTGCTGTGCGAACACATGTTTGTGACGGCGGCGACCATTTCTGAGCTCGTGTTCGGCGGCTCGCTCCCCCTCCTCGCACCGGGCTGCAGGACCGGGAGCTAACTTCTGATCTTGTGTGAATAAGTTGGATGATCACATCAGGTGGGTGAGGACATATGGCGTGTTGGGCTCATTAGGGTTTTAGATTCAGGAGTAAAAAGAATATGAGCCATCATCAATAGTCCAAACATGTCTGCTCTTCAGCTGGGTACGGATTTAAATTTGAAACCACTACGACTCTTTGATGTCGTGTAAAATGACCACGTCTTCTTCAGATTGTGGCTACGAATGACTTTTTCATTTGTAAAGTTGTTTTAAAAAAGGTGCAGTATGTAGGAATTGGCCACCTGTTGAATTCACAATAGAGGGCAGCATGTCCTCAGCGTACCCGCTAACTGTAGCTGGTTAGCATGCTAACTTCAGTCTATATCTCTGTAACGCGGTATAAAGATATATAATAATGCCAAAGCTGTTATTTCTTCACATTCTGTTGATACTATTAGTAGATTTTATTAATGTTTTGCAGCTAAAATTCCTACATATTGCTCCTTTAATGTACAACATGGAAAATAAATTTGAAAAAAATCTCAACTCGAGGCTCACTTACTGACTCCTTCTGAAGCTTTTGACTGAATTACATGGTCGTCCTCTGTAGATGTTATCAAATGAAACAGGTGCAGGTGAACAGACAGAAAAGTCAATAAAAATGAATCAATACGAGGTGTTTATTGCTCTTAATAAGTAAAAAATCTGCCAGTGAAATCAGACTCAAAACAAACGGGGCAGCATGTCACCAGAGTCATCGCTAACTGCTGCTAACTGTAGCTGCCATTAGCTAGTTAGCAAAAATGAGCAAAAATGGCCATTTCCTCACTTTCTATTGATTATTATAGTTAATTTTTGATTACTTACACCTTTAAGGTTTCTTGAAAATAAGTTGTGATGTCTAAAAACAGAGATCACTAGGTTTTACTTGAATGTTACTTGTTCTGTGTTTTATATTCAGTGTAATTAGATATTTTGACAAGAAATAAGACAAACGTAGCAACAATTTGAGTTTTTGCGATGCAGTTTTGAGACGACTGAACCGATACGACTCATCTCTTCATGAAGACACTGTGAGACGGTCAAAAGCTCCAGAACAAGCAAATGAATCAAAAGATCAAGAATTAACCGATTAGTTTGAGCATTGAACGTTATTTATGGCTCACATATAATGTTATATTCGAGGGCTCAGTCTGACAGATGAGAGACAGTTATGACAAACAAAATAAACTGATGAGGAAGCAGGAGAGAGAGCAGAGGTCTTCGGGGCGATGCCACTCACTAACTGGTGTCTGGACACTTGGTAGACTTGAGGCAGGGTGTTTTTATTTTCATGTTCTACAGCATAACAATGTGTACAAAATGGAGTTTATATGATCAGAGGACACATGAGAGAAACACGGGAATATAAGTACCTCCCTTTCTCCCCCGCCGACGCCGCAGCACCAGAGCGTACAGTATGCAAAGACAGACCTGGGCTGAGTGTCTTTGTGCCACTGGCAGTGAATGAGACCGAGATGTTGTCACTACAACGATGCAGACCAGGACACAGTCCACAAACAAATCCCAGAGTGAGAAATATGGCAGCAGATATCCTTCAGAGGTCATCGGGATGAACCCTGAACGAGGGTGTGACGTTAGCTTATTTTGGCCGAATCTTACTACGAGCCGTTTGATCGACACAACGCTGAACAAGAATCAGCACGAAGAGAGAACTTCTTTTAAAATTAGCTGCCTGGAGATGCTGCCACTGAAAATATCCGGTCCTGCCAGAACCTCTGAATGGTCTGAACTGCTGTAGGGACACAATCTGATTGGCTGCCAGATTTTTTTTTTCCACATGCCAATGGAGGAAAACACAAACATGAAGCACCACAATGATGGAGAAAGGGCAGTGGGAAGTGCATGGAGTAAAAATAAAGACAAAAACATCAGCCACATCCAGCCGCAGAGGTCTGAAGCAACAAAAACATCCTTGACCCCCTCAGAGCGTGTTCATCAGGAGCCTCGCAGTGGACTCGACCTGCACACCCTGACGGGGGAACGCCACAGGCCGTTTGATAAAGGTGTGTCGCTCCTTGGGAGGAGCGAGTAACACTTGGGGGGGAGCAGAGCACCGTGCTTCAGTGGCGGCCCGCATACTTTGCCGGAGGCTCCTTCACGTTTGCGTACAGATGCGTGCGACCGAGCACAAACACACGGAGGTGTCAATCAAACTAATTGAAAGTGTGAGAGGAGAATTGGAAATAAGATAAAGGTTTTAATCAACTGTGGTTTTCCACCGCTTAGCATCGTGACGTGAAGGAGCTCCGGGCGGCAGCGTGCGGGTCACGCTCACTGGAAAAAAGCATAACAAGCTTGGCTTGATTATTCCTGGACTCCCTCCGACAGTTACAAGAGCAACAAAACATTTCCTTCAGCAGAACATGAAAACAAAATTCATAAACAGATTATATATTCATATATATGAAAAAAATAAAAACAGCCAAATCAATATCTTTTTTTTTTTTGCTTTGAATCTAAAAACTCCGACAAGTTTCTTCTTTCTTTACGTATATATAGATTTATCTTTTCTTAAACAATAATACGTTCACATAATACAATGGCAAATCAGTTTTGAGATAATCTAAATATTTCTTACTGAAACATCGATGTAATGACATGAAAGAAGAAGCACAATGATCTTTTTTTAAAGAGTGACTTTAAGGCTATCTCTATATTCCAAACAATAGTAGCCCAACAGGTCGAACGGTACATTATTTCCTCGCCTGCCTCGTTCGTAAGGTGGCGGATGTAATGACCGAGCTAACTGGTCATAAACATGGAGCTCAGAGAAAATACAAGAACTACATATATACATGAACAGACGGAAAGAAAAAAATTGACAAAATAGAAACATTTTGAGCAAACATGGCAGAGCTACAGGTGCGGAAGTACTGAATATTAAACGGGGGGGAGCGCGTGAGTTTATTAGCTGGTGTTGGTTCTGGTGTAAAATGATCCTGCGCGTGACACGAAAGCGCTTGAATGCAAACATCATAATGCAGAAACAGAGTCACACTGTGCCCGTTGGTTGGTCTGGACTCGAACATTTGTATCAATGCGAGTACATAAATGTAATAAAGTCGGACGCAGCTCCAGGTGACAAAAAAGTTGCTCCGTTTATCACGACAAAGTGAACATCTGTAAACTGTTTGGCTTTTGTGATTTTGTTTCCCCGCCTTTGAGCCGACGACAAGGCTGGAACACATTCAAATGACAAATAAGGAAACCGCATTATTTAGACCAATGCTGCTCTTTACCTCCTTTTTACCTCGTGACAAGTTTACATGTACGAGAGCCCGAGGAAAAGCCAACAACAAAAGGAGCGACCTAATCAAGTGCTTGTAACTTATTCCACCCTTCTACAAAACTCTTGGAGCGAACAAAAAAGCAGCCACGTCTGGGTGGCCAAACATTTGCTCTGTTTTGTTCAGTTGTAAATGAAGAGGGCTGGTGAAACAGGAACATTTTCAACCCTCTAGCAGTTACCACAAATGTACCAAGTGCTCTGTCACACACATACAGTGCAAGTGCCTCACTTTTGGTTTTCAGCCCTCCCCCTTTGGTTAACAGACCATCAATGTAAACACATATTTAGTTCCCTTTGGGAAGGTGTAAAAGTTGAGGAGGAGGGCAGTCTGTCTCTCTGTATGTTGTGGAAGATGTTCCAGGATCTTTTTTTATGGCCTCGCTCGCTGCTGACTTCATGCTTCCAGTGCTGTCAGGAAGGTCTTTTAACACGCTTTCTTTAGCAGGTGGTAAGTAAACAGTCTTGGTTTTGCCAAAACACAAAAAAAAAAAGGAAAGAGAGAACTGCATCAACAACAGTAAACATGGCACCTTAACAATAACCAAAAACAGAAAGAAGATAAAGTAGTTTTTGGTTGCGAAGTTGTCATGTGAAATGAGAGAGAGAAACTATTGAGATAGTGCTGTATATAGTATAACCTCTAGTTTTTAGCTGCTGGTTTTTGCTTTCTTTGAATCACATCCCTGATAAAACAAAGAAAATGAATCAACTGGATAAAAAAGTGAGATAGAAAACAGTTCCTGTCTTCTGCTTTGATTGTGTGTGTGTGTGTGTGAATGCTGTTTTTATGTGGTAAATCACCGGCATGGTCCATCTGCTTTCCCTGACTGTAAATTGTATCTTTTTTGCATGAATCATTCACCGTCCTTCCTCCCTTTCTTGCTAGGTGTCAACCCTCCCTTCCCGGCTCTGTCGTACATTCCCTCGGGGCTGTCAGGAGTGAAGAGCAGGTGAGGAACCGGGAGAGGCTGTGATGTCGGTGAAAAAAGAAAGAAAAATCACCTCCAGAAATAAAACAAGAGATTAACGAGTGGAAGGAACAGAAACTGCGAGCTTTACCTCCATGCTGTCTCATAATAATGTTCTTCAAAACGGCAGCAAAGAGGCCCGTTCTTCTTTTGGATAAAAAAAGTTTTTTCTTTTCTTTTAACAAAACACACAAAAAAAGCTTTTGGCCTTTGTTCTGGACCCTTTCTTTGACAAGACTTTCCATTTAAAAACCAGAGCTTTACAAAACATAGAAAGATGCAACACTGAACCAAACCAAAAAAAACAGGAGAAATCTTGAGATCTATTTTATCTTTACACTGTTTAGCTGCACTGGAGTTTCCCAAAACAGGGAACGATGGGAATGGCGAGGCAGTACTGGGAATCCTGGACGGCAATGTAAAAGGTGGCTCCACTGTCCTTTGGTTCCTTCCACAGCTGGAATGGTTCAGTGGAGCTGAGGGGGGGTCGGGGCGGAGCCGGAGCTTAACGGACAAGTTGCGACTTTGAGCTGAAGAAAACCAAATGCATGCAAAATGATGCCCCTCCCCCTGATCTCTGGTGAAAGGCAGCAGTGCCTTGACGTTGGCGTGGAGACGCTCAGTCGGTAAATCTCTGGCAGGCCTTTTTCCAGCGGCAGGCGGTGCACCACATGTCGCGGTTCTCCATCCCGTACACCTTACGGCACTTCTTCCCTTCGCCACGCACCTTCCGACTGGAGAGGAGAGAATAACAGATCAGGATGGAGAAGACGGTCTTAACTTAAAGGAAAAGTTCACTCAAAAATGAAAATTTAGTAACTATCTACTCCCTTTCAAATACACTTGTTTGCTGTCTTGCCGAGTTAGATGAGAGGATTTATACATTTGGACAGAGACAGGCTAACTGTTTACACCTGTTTCAAGTCATTATGCTAAGCTAACCTAACCTACTGCTCATCTAACTCAAGATGCCTAATGCAGATGTCTTTCTCTAAATGTCAGACTATTCCTTTAGGTTTTGGCCCTGGTGTTTTTAGTCTTTTCTAGTTGAAGCTAAACAATCATCAACAGACAACAGCGACCTTTTCAAACTACAATGATCATTTGTGTCCTTATCTCGTAACCAGGAGACACCACAGAAATCTTAAACAGCTTTGCTCCTTATTTAAGTGGATTAGGCAAATCAGAGGCTGAACTGAGCGACTAATCACAACTTTTTAATTAAGAGTCCTTGAGTTTGATTTGTGAGAGTCAATATTTTGCCTTTTATCGTTTTCTCTCAGTGAGGTTCAAGTAGAAAATTAAAAGCATGTCTCTGATCTTAATTAAAGCTGAACATTAAATGTCAGGAAAGACTCCAGTACCTGAGGGCGGTGGTGGCTCTGGGAGGGGATGAGAGGACGGCGATGGTCTGGGAGCGCTGTTCACCGAAGCCCTGGCTTTTACTGGGGGACACCTGAAGAGGGCAAACAGGTGTGTGATTATAAGAATCCAAACAGCACAACGTTTGTTTGGTCTTTGCGTTAAAGTCCCCTCACCGTGTTCCCAGTGAAAGTGACGGGCGGTGACTGCCAGGAGATGCTAAAGCTGGAGCTGTTGGTGGGAGTGAAGCTGGTGGAGGCTGAGCCGGCTGAGTTACTGCTGCTGGACGGGATGGACACTGGAGCCGTGGCCTGAGGTCAAAGGTCAGAGCAGTAGTATTTCTCTTCAAAGCTCTGATTTCCAAGTCACATTCTGCCTTTTTAACTGCCACAGTTTCAAATTTTAGCACATTTTCACCTTTTTCATTTAATAAAAAGTGTTTTTCAAATAAAATGTGTTATTTCTAACTCTGGTCCCCGAACTCCCAGTCCTAGCTGAACGGCTAACTGAACTAACTAGCTAAGGACAGCTAAAGTAAGCAGCAATCAGCGGGAATTTGACAAGTGGCCACTTCTTAGATATTGCACCTTTTAAAATTGATTAATTGTGTGATTATTCTTCCTACAATTAGCTGCTCCATGTGTGTCAAAACACCACAACTGTTAGCGCAGATGCTGATGGGAGCGAGGGACCACAAGTCACTGTGACATCATTAGTTTTTCTGCAAACACTCTGACACATAATCAGGATAATGAGGAGCCTGATAGTGGTGTGTGTGCGAGAAATATGTGCTTTAAGTGTGTTGTGGTGTGTGTATTGATCCAGAGAGTGCATTGATCCTTTTATCTTCACGTTGAGTATGAGGGTGTGTGTTGTACATTGATCTTAATCTCACCACTGTGTGTGTTTACCTGGTAGGCGTGGTCCGTGTGGATGAGGTAGAGTGCGCTGGGCGCAGAGCGGCTGAGCGGGGTGGTGCCGCCGCCGTGAGGCTCCTTGGTGTCGGAGGACTGCGGAGGTCTGTGGGAGTCCGGCAGCTGGCTGAGAGAAGGGAGAGGAGACGGGGGAGGAGGAGGGGGAGAGAGGATGGACGGAGACACTGGGGAGAGGCTGCTCAGCCCGTCGGCCACAGAGTCCGTGTTCAGCTTGATCTCCGTGTAGTAGAAGTCCTCCTCGCCGTCGCTGCAGTCTGAGTCACAGTTGCGCCTAAAAGCAGATGAAAAAGAAAAAGAGGAACTGAATGATTATTCTTGTCCCCCTGCCTGCCTTTCAACAGTAATGTAGCTCCTCCACCCGACTAAACACCGTCATCTGCAGTTAATCAGCGTGGTGCAGAGTGGCCTGAGCTTAATTGAATGTCAGTATGAATGTGTGATATCATTGTTCTCCGCCACGCTCACTTTCCCTTCACCTGCCACCTCCCCGCCCTCACCCAGAGCAGAAAGTGTTACCGTGGCGATAATCCATCAGCCGTTAATCTGCTGTTTTGACAACGAAGCTGGTTGGAGGGGTCAGAGAGGAAGTGACAAAGAGGCTTTGAGTGGACTATAGCTAAAGTATGCAGTGTGTGTGTGTGTGTGTGTGTGTTGGTGTCTCACCCCAGGTGGATGGTGCGGATGTGTCTCTGGATGCCGGCAGCGGTACTCAGCACCTTGCCACAGTTCTTCCACAGGCACTTGAACATCACCTTCATGGAGTTCTGTGAGAAACACACAGTACAGCTACAGTCAGACAGTCTAATTCATCTTTAACTGCACCAGCAGGGGAGGAAAAATACTGTTGGATGGACAAAGAGCTGTTGATCCCAAGCCAGGACCTACAAATCATACTCTGACAAGTGATACTCTACCAGTTGTGTCATCCCTAACTGCTGCACAACATACACTAACCACCACACTGCTTGATTTTACACCCTTGTAGTCGATGTAATCCTTTCACTCATATGTTAATGTTGAGTTAATGACATAACAACTTCTGTAGATTCAAGTGTTCCTCACTTTGAAGCGAGATGTCATGAACGGTTAGAATTAAGGATTTTTAAAGTGGTTATAAATGCAGATCAGGTTCGTCGTGTCATTCAGCCAACTAGAGCTGCAACGATTAGTCAATTGAAAGACAATTTATAGCCTACTATTGAAATATTCAATAGTATATTCAATTTTCAAGCAAAGATGTCAAACATTTGCTTGTTCCAGTTTCTTAAATGTGAGGATTTGCTGCCTTTCTTTGTTATTTACGACAGTAAATGAAGAGTCTTTGGGTTTTGGGCTGTTGGTTAAACAAAGAAGCTACTTGAAGTTGCACTTGTGGAGTGAAGTGAACACTTTGGGCTCTGGGAAAATGTAAGCATTATGAGATGCTTTGAGATGTTGAGATGACATGGAACAAAGGATAAAATTATGAATTTTTAAAGAGGTTATTCTGATATTGAAAAATATGAATCACTGTACTCACTGTATACTGACAGCAAAGGAATAAAACAACTCCTCGCTACATGCTCCTTCATCTTTGTTGTATTTGGAGAGTGCACACGGCTCGGCTGTGACAGCGTTCCTGTTTATCTCGGAGCTGAATGAGACCAATAACAGTAAATTTATCCCTGGTTGTGAGCCAGCGAGGCTCCTGTATCTTTTATCCGTCTACTGTAATTACATTGCTGGCCTCCTATAGAGACTGTACATTGTTTTTCAGGGAGAGAAAAGCCCTGTGAGCGTTCTCCCTGCCCTCCTGCCTCCCTGCTCGGAGCCATTATAAACGGTTTTACAGGCCTGTCTATCAAACTATTGTTGAGGGGGCTGATTTAATTTTGACAAACAAGTTGTTTTTTTTAAATTCTCCACCTCCTTTCAGAAACGCACACAACAATCATCTGTCCCCCTTGCATTGTTTTGTCTTTGGGTAACAAAAGCCTGTTCTGTGTGTTAGTGTGTGTGTGTGTGTCTTTCCTTTTAAAGGAAGCATTTCACAGTTAATTAAATGGTGAGCTCCAAACAGTATTGTCTTGCCAAGAGAGAAGCGAAAGCACAAGAGGAGTGTGTAGATAATTTTATGTGAAACCTTGGCATCGCACACATTGCACGTGTGTGTGTGTGTGTGTGTGTGTTTATGTAAGTTCATTGTTATCCAAGCTATTACAGAGTCTGTTTTTGTTTCTGTTCTCTCTTTCTTTTCCCTGTAATTCCTCTTAGTCCCCCTTTAATTCTTCATCCATAACCTCTTTCACACTTCTAAATGTTTCCCTCTCCCTCTCCATGCCCTTCTTTGAGATAAGTCCCCAATTAATGCAGTTTGGTGCGCCGATGTGGAGCTCACCCAAGAGTCTCTATCGATCTTTTGAGGATCTTTATGTTTGCTGGAGCCCGTATTAAAATCATTACTGCTGTTGTGGAGCGGCTGCTGGTGAAGGCTGGGAAGTAATTATGAATGGCAAATGTCTGGGGAGGACACTCACATACATGCAGAGCGAGGGGAGAAAGGAGACTGGAAGGAAGAAAGAAGCGGAGAAAGGAGGGATGGATGGATGACAGACAAACCAGTGAGGAGAAGCACTGAAAAGACGAGCGAGTGAGCAAAGCAATATACATCTGAAGAAATAATGAGAGTGACACTGAGCTGTGGATGTGATGAGCTGTCAGTGGTGTGTAGAAATGAGAGCGGCTGAAATGATGAAACTGTGTGTGTGTGTGTAAAGAGCTCGTAACAGGCGGACGGCAAAGACAAAACTCCCGCTAGAGCAAAAAGCCTTGTGTCCTTTCCTATAACATTTTCATCTCGGCCAATCAGTCAGTCCGAGCCAGAACTCCACCCATAACCTCACTGGTTAATATCACAGTGTGTTGAAGAAGTGGAACCAACCAGCTCGTGTGCATCTGACAGCATATCGAAGACTCCTGACCCATTTGCTGTCGAGATATCCGCTTGTTAACAAAAGAACTGCTTGTGACTCTATGAAACCTCACACTGAAATAAAAGTCTGAAATCCTTCTACCTAAAACTCCCAACACTCAGGGCCACATACGTTCATGATCACAGAACATTTCTATTTGTTTTAAGAGTGAGGATTGAGATGGTAACTATTTAACTGGAACTTGCAAAGCAGAGAGAAAATAGCTTTTGAAAATAACTCTGTGAATGTTTATTATTCTGAGAGCTGTTTAGATCTTGTCAACACGAAGACTATTCAATCTAAAAAATACTTCTTTTTCTCTCCACTTTAACCTTCTCTCTAATCTAAACCACTACTCGCACAGCATTTTAACACCGTGGAACAAATCTTTTTTAAAAATACTCAGAGTGAGAAGGTAAATCAGCCTTGTATTTCACTTTGAAACTTTTGAATTACTTTTTTTCCTGAAAGTAAAAGATCTGGACTTCATCACTGAACAGAGGCAAGTTGTCTCACTCTGTAGCCAAAATGGAGCGTTTAAGATGCAGTGTGCGTTTAAGACAACAGAAAACATGTGAATGAGAACAACTAAATCTGGAGTTCAGCTATTAAAAGACACTACAAGCAATGATGACGAGCAGGAGGTTTAACCAGTGTGTGGCTGTGTCTGGTCCATTTTTTTTCCAGATGATGGTTGTCAATGAACAATTTTAATGTCTGCTGACTATAAGAGGATGAGAAGAAGAAGGAGAATTGTAGTTGTTTCCTTACTGTCTGCTGTTTTGATGTGGAGAAATCCATTCTAAAAATGATCTGCTTGTTCCTTTTTAATAGAAGCAATGCCTTCAACTACTAATTTACCAAGGTTTGTTTTCAGCTTTTTCTTGTGGAGTATAGCATTCACCTTGCGCTTGCGAGGGATGGGCTCATCGAAGAGCAGGCTGCTGCCGTCCTGCTCATCCAGGCTGGGGTCCTCTGGCCCCGCAGGGCCGGGTCCCACGCCGCCCAGACTGGGCACACGGAAGGGCTTGAAGCTGTCAGCGGAGAGCGGCGGAGAAGGTGTAGAAGGGTTAGACTGGTCACTGGGAGCAGACCAGCTCCAGTAGCCTCCTGAAGAGCTGTTGCTAGATGGGGTGAAGGGGCCAGCTGAGCCGTTGTCCTTCCACGAACCGCTCAGACCCTCTATGAGGATGGAGGTGAACAGAAAGGGGGGAGGACAGGGAGAGAGGGGAGGAGAAGGGAAGGTGGAGTGTGAGAGTAAATTTAACAACTTCTTCAGTCATATTTGTAGATGACACAACCACAACAAAACATGTGGGTGTTCCTCTGTCAGTGATGGGAGATCAACACATTCAATTAGGTTCAGACAGCTTTATTTGCACTTCAGACAAGAGAGCCTCCGGCACTGCTCTTGCGTGTGACACAAGAAAATAAAGGTTACTTTCTTGTTTAGTGATTCCGCTGAGACACTTTCAAGGGCTTGTTTTTTGGGTTTTTTTTTTAGATCAAAGAGATGTTTCTTTTGAATATCGACTACAAAAGGCCTCTCACTTTGTGAAGGTTGAGGCTGGGGAAAACTTTGCAGTGTGTACAAGAGCGCGTATGACAAAGTTTATGACTGTGTGTGTGTGAAGCACAGTGAGTGAGTCAGAGAGAGTTAAGAGAAGACTTATTTGCTTTTTGGTGTCTTCTTTACCACATTTGACAGAAAAGAGGAAGTGGCTCACCGACAATAAGAAAGCTGCTCTGATATGCAGTTGGTTTTTGCGGGACAGATATCAAATATTATGATAGAATGAATTCAAGTAATATCACGATAAGAAAACACCTTTTGATGACCGTTTGAGCTCATTCCCTGCTGCAGATTAAGAGAAATACATGTCAGCTTCAACGCTCAGCTTGACTACAATCTCTATGCATGAGAATCCACTGTGTGTACTGATGCAAATACACACTGTATGATCTCCAACATGTGTATACACATCTGTACGACTTCATTGAGATAAAACTGTACGTGGTATTTAAAACCCACTTTGTGCACATGTGCCTGATGTGTGTACATTTAACATCTGACTGCGTGTGTGACTGCGATAAATGCATGCACGGTGGTTTGAGGCTTGGCTGCTTGCTTGAATGGGCAGTCGGCTGGTTGCACTGACGATTTCTTGCACGTGATTGCAGTAACGCGGGGGCACTTTGGATTTCCGCCACCGTGACGAGTGGCAGAGATCCAGACTCATTGTGCTTTTCTGCGGATATGCAGAAGTCACTGATGAGAGAATCCTAAAGCACGGCAGGTGGCGGTAATTTATCAGCCTGAGCTTCCACATGCATTCACAAGATAACAGCTGTGAGGGAATGAAAAGTAAAGCAGAACATACAAATTACAGGCTTAACTGAGCTGTTTAAAGCATACTGTATCTGTCAAATAGTCGTGATACTGACCGTTGACTTTGACAGGTGGACTCCTGACCAGCGGGCTGGTGGAGAGACTTGTCAGCACCATGGCAGCCGTCACCTTGTCCATGTCCACTTCCTCCTCCGACCGTCTGTGGAAACGGAAAAAGAGGAGAATTTCACTGAGCATCTTCTGCTCCCAATATATCATCGCACATTTTGACACACACAATAAACACATATACCAATGTCTGAAATTGAACATGAGGTGGGTGAGCCAGTTGTTTTCAGACAAATATCGAGCCTTCTGGTGTTAACCTCACTCCACTGCAATGTCTGCAACATAAGCTGCTAATTACATACACTTTTCTTTTTTTTGTCCTTCCTGGGTGATGCAATCGCCCAGACACCATTAGAAAAATCAACAGCAAACAGCTGAAATGCTACTGTACAAAATAAAAATTAAGCTGGACTGATCTGGGTATTGTATTCAATCCCTAAAGCCTTTTTTTATCAACATAAGCTGTACAGTGCACACACTAGCCAATCCATACAACAGACTGAAACCACACACAACACACGTATTGTCTAATTGGTACACAGAAAAGCAGACAGTCATCTTAATCCTCTCTCCTGTATTCCTCAGAGGGAGACAATCCCAGTGATCAAAGACATGTCAATAGCTTTATTACTGACGCTACACCTACTGTATGGTACGTGCTCACTATTAACAAGCTGTGTGTGTGTGTTTTGTTCCTGAGCAAGCAAGACTTTGACGTGTACGTGCAGAAGCCAAATGATCAAAGTCAATTCTATTACAATGATGAAATCTGCTGCCGCCTCGGAAAAAACATGACATCAGCCATCACCGAGATCTCACAGCCGCTCGGATCAGATGGGAGTTTAGACTGCATCTTAATTGGTTTGTTGGCAGTAATGCAACAAACTGTTGAGATAAATAATCCAGCTTTTACTTTCTCAATACCTGTTAAACAACATAATCCAACTTAGAGGTGAGCGGATAGAGATGAGATGATGCAACATACAGTATATTAGCCTCCATCAGCACTTGTTTCTGTACTTAACACTCATCTTATCAATACTTTTTTAATGGATCATGGCAGCTTTTAATTAGATCACTTTTTAAAAAAAAATTATTACAGAAAGTGTGTTAGACTCCCATTTCTTCAACTATGTTCTGGCTGAGTGTGATGAAATAATGATGATGACACAAATGGGTCAAAAACAGTCAACTGAGAGAAGGCAAATGGGTGAGGATTTGCTCCACCTGCTTTAAACTACGGCACAGACTCTACTGGTGGAAAATATCTTTTAACTTGAGCAAAAAAACTATACTTATTCTGAGCTGTTAGTCAAGTTTATTCATTTTTAATGAACATAGCAGCAGCAGCAGATATATTTAGTGTTTGTAGTGTCACACTAATTTACAACACCTGTCCAAAGGGGGCCTCTTTTAAAAAAGCTAAAACAGAAAACAAAGAAAAGACAAAAGAGGATTGAAAAGACATGTACAACACAAGGATGGAAGGAATAGAAGAGAATTTTGAGCTCCTGAAAAATGAATAAACATCTGTACTGTCCAGTGAACCACTGAGATTAAACAATCTGAAACTGAATCATCTAAAACAGTGATCCCCACTCCCTGGCCCATGAAGGTACTGCAGGTGGACCGCAAGAGGTATTTTGCAATAAACAAATATCATCTTAACAAATTAGATGATTGTCAATTTTGTCAGTAAGTTTGAAATTACCATAAACTAATTATATATAATTAAATTAATAAAATTATATACAAATTCAGGAAAGTAACCACAGGAGACATGTAGAGACTTTCACTGACTCTTCAACTGTGGCAACAATTCTCATCCCAACACGAGCTAAAGAAAACTGTACAACCAGAGGCAGCAGTGGAGAGGGTTGAAGAACAACAACAGTGTTAAACCTGTTGAGCGGCCCAGTCGAGGCCCAGACGTGGCTCTCCGTGTTTATTTTAAGAATGGCTTTAAGGCACAGATGCTCCACATCCAAGTTGACCGAGCTCAAGCAAATCTAGAAAAAAGAAAAAAAAGTCCCAAAATCCAGATGTGCTGAACTAACACAGATCTGTTAAAGATGACTTGGAGGACTCTGCGTATATGAAGCCCCACAGTTTTTTTGTTTTCCACAACGCTCCTTGGCACAAGTTTACACTTTTCCCATATTATTTATATATTTTTGACCTTTTTCCACCAAAAATCCCCATTTTTTTCAGAGCAAATGTAAATTGTATCATCAAAGGTCCTGTTTTTGTGCTGACGATGACACAACTGAACATTATGAATGATAGTCTGATCTCCACTACACAGGTGTCTTCACTCCATGTATCTGTGCAGCTCCACACAGTCTTGAGATGGTGTTGTTGACCGTAGTGCAGCTGTTCCTCCAGATCCAGTGAGTAAGGCCTTATTTTTGGCTGCTAGTTCCTTGTGAGTGCTCACGGCCTGCATTAGCAACCGAGTTAAAATAGTGAACTGACCGAAAGGGGATTTCCAAGTTCTTTTCTAAACGAGAGCAGACTTTTGGAGGGTTGTCACAGTTTCATAAAACTGAATCAGAGCATGTGGGAATTGCATCAGTACATTTATATAATTGTAATTTTTATAAGATTGAGCTTTGTAATCAGTTCTGTTTACTAAAACTGACCCCGAGTGCCCAAATCTACAAAAACATCAAAGAAAACCAATAAAGAAAGTTAACTTGAATATATTCATAAATTTAAGTAATCTGTAACAGAACAGTGATCCAATAGATAACGTTAATTAAATATATCACTAGACTACAGATATAAAATAGCAAAACATTCATATATTACAACATTAATCAAGATGACCAGAGCCATGAAGCAATTAGTTTCATTAGTGCACAAGAGCTGCAGTTAAAGTTATGGACAGACTATTAAAAGTTAGTGTTATCAATCATTTCCTGAATATATTACAGCTTTAACATAAATGTGAGAGGTGAGGTGAGGTGAGGTGAGGTGAGAATTGAAGAGAAGAGAAGAGAAGAGAAGAGAAGAGAAGAGAAGAGAAGAGAAGAGAAGAGAAGAGAAGAGAAGGAAACAAAGAAAAGCCTCAGCCTCCATTAGCTGATGTCTAATTTATTACCCTTTGCACTGTTGAATATGATGTCATTACAGCCTTCACATAAATCAAGAAATGAAGCAGCGCACACAACTGACACTTTTACCCATAACCCCCCATCCTGCATCGCCATAAAACCACTTCCTGGTCACCTTGGGACGCCATCATGTGACTGTAGATATTATCTCCGTAGCAACAGTGACAGACAATAATTACAGGTGGCTTTTGTCTTTCTTCAAACGTGGAGTAAATCTCAGAAAAACACATTAGGAGGAATAATAATTAAGATGTGATGTATGAGAGGGAGAGAAACAGAGAGTGGGAAGGGGAACGTCCCAAATCACATTTGCCATTAGGGGCCTTATCAAACTTAGTTTTCGTCCAAGTGCTTAGTATGGCTTTAATTAACACACACGGGAGCATATGTGTGTGTGTGTGTGTGTGTGTGTGTTAGAGACAGACATGTTAAAATGAATGATACATGTGACACAGGAGACGCAGTGGGATGGTTAATGGATCGGTAAGTGAATTCTGATAAATGAGTTTCATATGTTGCTGTGTTTGTGTGTGTGTGTGTGTGTGTGTGTGCGTGCATGTGTGTGTTTTAATATTCTTACTTCACTAACTTGCAATAAAGCATTTTCCAATATCTGATCCCTGAGGCTTCCTAAAAGCACCAATATCATGGAGGTGCAGCGGGAAAGTAAACAGCATGTTTACTAATGCAGATTACATGAAACAGCTCCATGTAATGTTATCTTGCTGCAGGCTATTCATAAATGGAAAATGAGACTTTATCTTCAGGGGCAAAACAAACATATTACTGTAGACGCTGCTGATGTTGTTTATACCTTTAAAGACTGTCAAGGTTTCTGACCTGAAATAGGGACACTGACTCTTTAATTGATGTATATTTTATTGAGCTGGCATCATCATACTGAAGGAATTATCTGTATCCTATTTAGACCTGTATCACTGTGTTACAAGATCATTTTATGAATACATAAAGAGACACATTTTAAAGGTAGTTATAATGTTGCATGTTGTTTTCTTCATTCCTGAAAACATGAGAAAAAAGCTCTAATTAAAATGCTCCAATTGGCAATTAGGAAAATAGAATTTTAATTACAAAACAAAAGATAAATACAAATGGCAAAACTATTTTCATTGTTGATTCATTTTTCTATTGTCTTCTTGAATTGCAACAGTATGACATTTTCATGGGTCACCGGTTCACTGTATCATAGTATACAATATTATACAATAATTCATATTTAGTTTACAATAACCTTTAATAGGATGAAAACAGAGAAATTAATAAAAGTGTCAATAAATGCCCTATCTTGCAATGTTAAATAAAGTGAGAAAAAAATTCCTGGATCCGTCCCTTTATCTGGATCCGCACCAACAGTAAATGGGGTCTATTCTGGTCTGAGACCCATCCTCTATCCAAGTTTTGTGGAAATCCGTGAAGCAGTTCTGGTGTTACCAATAAACCAACCAACCAATCAACCGAGACAGGTGAAAACACAACCTCCTAGGTGGAGGTAAAAATACTTCTCAGACTTCTCAACCATGACCAGCAAATCATCACGGTGTGATAATCATCAATTTTCATACCTCTGCACAACTTGAAAACAATATATTGCTACTACTCCTCTGCAAAGTGTAAGAAAACAGCTGAAAAAGCCCAACAACATTTCCCAGAAGTGACATCATAAAATTATGTGTTTTGTTTTACCAACAGCCTGAAAACTCAGAGCGAGTCTGTTTAGTATCAGACAGGACAAAGAAAACCAGCTGAAACCAGAGAATGTTGGAAGAAGACTAATTGACTAACTGATTCATCAACTAATTGTTTCAGCTCTAACCAATCAATTAGAGGAGACAATCCACTCTACTATGTATTTAAACTGCATTCATTATAGAGTTAATATGACCTGGTGTTTCAGGCCACTCAGCATCTGGTGTGGATGAGCACTCTTTATTTCTGTGTCTAAAATGTTAATGCTGAAGAAGATTTCTGTATCAACAAAAGAAACCTACATTTACATCTAGACCAAACTTGACTTAGAAGATTTGAAACCAGATCACAGTGCAAGCTTAAGCTTTTGGACCCGAGAGCATGAAAACAGATGAGGTACTGAGCAAGTAGGCAGAAGTAGAGAAAATTGAGTAGATCACAAACACATGTTTAAGACAGAAATCACAAAGTAAAGGAGTTAAAATTAGAATCGTGGATGAGATGGGATTCCTCCCTGTGAGGGTATGAAGATAGAAATAAAACAACAGCTCCCTCTTCAGGGGTTCTGGCGAGCTTGGCAAGAGATTTAGCTGTTTGCCAATCTGCCAACTGGCTGTGTGTGTTTGTGTGTGTGTGTGTGTGTGTCATGTCCTGAAGCTTGTTTAACTTCCCTGGACAGCTGTGCCAACTCCTTTTTTAAGGTACCACAAGTGGATTGAACAAAACAAAAGGCCTGCACTGGAACAAGTACGATGGGAGGGAGTTGGGGTGATGGTGTAGGTGTGTGAGGCCAAGTCTCCACCATTATGGGGGACAAGCAGTGTCCAGTTTCAGACAAAACACTGGGCAGGCAGAGAGACAATAACAGGGGCTCAAGTTACTGTGGCCATCTTAGTTTGACAGGTAGATGTGAGCCTGTTTTTTGTTTTTCATCACGTTTGAGTTTAGTTCGATGCTCAGGACGGACAGAGGACAAGAAGCTTCTGTCAACCTCTTTCTTTTTAAAACAACACTTAATTTAAGGAGTTGCCATTTTACCTGGATGGTGGATAGTAAATGCACAAACACTTCGGCTTCTGTCTGTTTCCTTGCATGCCACTAAGAATTCAAACAGATATTTCTAGGCCTGTCACGATAACTGCGTTATCGGCTTATCGAACATACAGTATCTCCTAGGGCTGAATATGGCCTTAAAAACATATCCCATATCTTTTAGGCTACATTGCAATACATGATAGATATCTTAACATTTTTTAAATCTCATAAAAAGCCCCTCATAAATACTAGGACTTCAAAATCAAATCATGACATTTCTGAGGAAATACCTCAATGCTGATATGACACAAAATATTAACGCAATGAGATTTTTGATAAATAATCATAAGTAATGTGGACATTGATTAAGTGGTTACAGGCATGTATCAGAACAAGTGGAACAGTTGGAAGGTTCAGAAAATTACACCACTTTACTGTAATACAAGTGTTTGATTACTACATTTGCGGGATCATTGCAAAAAATGTGTGTATATCAGCCAATACATCGATACTGGAAGTTGTTTACTCCCTAATTTCAGCATCAGCATCAATTCAAAAATGGCGGTTTTGCTGAACTCTTGCTACTACTCGCTTTTCTCTCTCAGAAACAAGTCAGAGCAGCCCGTGGAGCAGTTTAGAGTGAGGTCAATGACCAAAACATACCTCAACAGTATACAAGACTTTTATTCCCCTAATGAGGGAAAACTTTCCAGAGTCAACGAAATTATCGCAGGTCACATTCTTGACAAGCTCAGATACGAAACAGTTGATGTTTCACATGTAGCCACAGTCAACTAGTTTAAATTGTAATCTTTTAAACAAACTCCCTCTCCAAACTAATTCAGACTAAATGGGCCAAGGTTATTCTTGATACACAGACACACACAAATCCCTTGTAGCTTAAGTTTTTATGTGGTTTACAGGAATTCCCCTGAAACAAAGGCCAGTGCTGCCAAGCACACTCCTCACTCCTACACTCTGCTGCCAGCCTGTACTCCGTCCTGTCTCTCCTCTTCCTCCCTTCACCCCTGCTGGACTGACTTTAAACTCTCTGTGCCTCTTGCTCACTTTCCCTCCCACACTTCTTCGACTTTTGTTGCCGCGAGTCACACTGTGAGCGAAGTCAGCGAGCAAGAAAGACAAAAACAAGAGTGTGTTTGTGTGTGTACACATATATATGTATGTGTGTGTGCATGTCGGGGTTGGCATGTCTCTTTGATGCTTAGCAGCTCAGGGAGGTCTTCTCGTTTATTACAGCCACTGGACTATGACGCCTATTTCCTCCCCAATAATCTCCTATAAATCAGAAAGCCCCTCCTCGTTCTTATCTGATCTCATTCCTCTCCTCACACACACACAACATCAAAACCACAAAGGGAATCTGCATATGACACAGGGCTAACATGCATGAAGGGCACAGCTTTTGATTGGCAGCTGTGTATAAAGGGACAGGCTCAGGAATTTTCCTCCACATGCATCGTGTGCATCATTCAGGCTCTAGAGATGTTACAGATAATGGTCCTTTGTTGGAAAACACACATCTTCAAAAAAACACAATTTCAATAAAACCTGAGAAATATACAAAGGGGCATATTATCGCATTGTGTTGCCAATTCAATTTCCTGTGAAGAGGCATGTATGCGTGAGGCCTACACCTATGACACACATGAGGGTGTATGCGAGGTTTGGACAGGTGCTGGCAACAGCTGCAGGCTGGCGTTTGACTTACTGTAGAGCAAAGTACATGGGTTATAAGAGGGATCCATTTTTATGGATGCAGTAGGAGTTTAACTACACTCAGAGGTGAGGTCCAAAAGAAATAATCTTGCTATGCTGTCATCTGTTGCTTTCAATTGAATACAAGCACAAACTGGCTGCCGATGGTGGCACTAGATGGTAAACATGCACTGCTAGAAATTATGGGACTTTCATCTATGGTGCAAAAATGTTTAATAGAAAGCTATAAATGTCCATACAGACATTCATGTGCCTGATAAAGCTTGATGAGTTTGTTGATCCTCTGACCTTTCCTCTAGCGCCACCAGCAGGGTGACATTTGTGGTTGTGAGCGAAGTGTTTCAACAAATATTGGATGGCACAGAAATGTCCACCTTAGAATTATTTATGAAAACATTGGTTTATCCAATCCAACTTTATTTGTAAAGCACTTTAACACTTTATGACCAAATACTTTATGGTATATATCAGCATGGCAAAATTTGCTAAATAGCACTAAACGTAGTACAATGGAGGCTAACAAGCTAAACTAAGACGGCACTACCATGCTTAGTAGAACCTCATAGAGAGGCAAGCATGGCTGTAGCCTCTTTTCATTTAACTGCATGATTTTGGATCATATTCTTTGTCATAAATGGTTTGTTGTTGCATATGATGTCACGTCATATAGTTGTCATGGTGCACACTTCAGACAGGAGGTGATTTATTCGTCTCCCATCAGGAGGAGCGTTGTCAGAGAATGCTCATTTGTAGTGTCCACTTCATCGAAAGGAACTAGTTATTGTGGGGTTTTTTCTTCCTTTTGCTGGAGTTTGCACCCCTGTAACTGAACAAGGTTACGTAGCATTGATAACCAACTTTCCTTCATCTTGTCCATTCTGCTTTTCACCTCTGCCCTCCATCTGAATTTCACACGTCATCCGAATCATGTGGCTGCTAACAACCTAGAAAGAAACCATCTCAATTCAACAGATTACCTATTGTTTGGTGTGTTTGTGTTCTTTAATTGGCTTACAATCGAAACCTGTATGATCATATAATTCTCAAGGTTTTCATGCTTTTTCATTTTACTTCAAGTTCTGGTCGGTTATCAATCTGTCAACACCATACTGTCAAATTTAAAAAAAAGTTAGCATTTAAGATGGCCCTTGTATCAAAATCTAAATCTGTTACTTACACACTGGTTTTTCAGGGTTTCCAAACGGCACATCTGCTCTAGCAACCACTCACGTGCATGCACACACGCACGCGCAACATATAATCAAAGGACCAAGTGATCTTCCTTGCCATAACAACATATGCACTGGCCTGGCAGCCAGCTTCTTGAAATAGGAGCCATGGGCATCTTTCCCTTTACACTGACTTCAGCTCTGACAGGAGAAGCGCCAAACCTCCACCTGATTCACTGAAACTTTAGCTTTGCAGTGAACTGTAGCCTGGATCAGTGTTCACCCCCTTTTCTTAGAAACGTCAAGATACCCTCATTTCAGTGTTGATTTATTGTTGATACATCACATCAGAAACATTTAAGAAGAAGACGGTTTTGGATTACAACACATAATGTGACTCTGGGACTGAAAGGTGGAGTGTTATATAACCAGAAAATAAGGTTATCTTTGCATGGAGAATCGATTTTACAATAATTTAATAACTTTCTGGTGTCTAGATTTGGAGAAACATGATCATAATGAAAAGCCTGGACTACACTGCCAGACATAACTGGAGCAGGATACAGTAAGCTTTCTTTTAGGGGGAAGTCTACCTCTAACCTCATAATAAATCACATACTTAGTGAGACAGGGATTTTAACACTGCACTCAAACTGCCACTATAAAATGCCATGATTTGAATTTTGTGTTGTCATACTCAGACACGAATGCAATTGTGTAGAAGATAATCCCTCTTTAATCTTGCACTGAAAAGCTGTCTCGTGTTGCACATATTTGTAAAGACAGTCTTGGTTGTTTGGTTGACGTTGATACGAACATGATGAAGCTTTTGGTTAATAAAAAAAGCAAGCTTGTATCGATTTTCCTTCCAAAACAGTAAGCTGGTAACATGAAATTAAATGAAAAACTCTGAGCTCTCTATTGATTTATATTGATGATATGTTTGCATTAAGTTCATGACAAATACAAAGGTCTAACAGCATGTCGCTTATATTTCAATAATGGAGCTTAACGGGATAACAGGCTAACTACAAAAGCTAGAAGAGAGGATGAGCCAACTTCTGGGTGTCCTCTCTGATTTAGAAATTAAAAACGACAGTGGAGCCTCAGAAGATTTCTGTGTTGCGAAGCTGCTGGAGCTGACTTCATTAGTGAAGGGAGGGCAATGAAGACATCATTATGGGTGGTAGCTGGCTTTCAAAGCTTTGGTGATCAAAGGCGGAAACAGAGTTGTGTCGAGAAATAGCTTTGTACCATTTATAGCAATCAAACCTGGAGAACACGGACTGTTCGGCAGACATGAAAAAAACATCATCGCTTCCTGATGGGCAGAGGTGATTTTTGTTTTCATTGAGGGGTTTGTGAAATATTTAACAGATTTGTGTCAAAAGTTGACTTTTTTCCTATGCTTTCCCTTCACACAGTCTTCTATAATGCTAACTGAATGTATAAGGTCATGTATAGCACAGAGGAGATGATGAAGTCATTAACACTCAACAATATTATTGCTGAGGGCCACACTGTGTCTAATCATCTACATGTGCTAGCGGCTAATTAGCTGATTACGTATTAGCATGTTTTACTTGTCTGCCTCTCTTTCTTTCTGTTCTCCAAACACACGCACTTAGGGTAAAAGGATACGGTGCTATATACGGACACATTTTTACACATGAGTAAACGACGGTTCGCACAGATGGAAATAGCGTTTGCAAGTTCCCCTTCTTTTGAACAACACTCTCAGACAGACACACACTTTGTAGTGAACACCCTCTGGTGAGAGCGAAACAGGGAGTGGCGGACATTAGCTGGGCATGGAGCCAAAGACCCTCTGTGTGTGTAATGTGTGTTACTTCTTCATGCATCTGCAGACAGACAGTTACAGCTGCACGGTAGTAACACTGGACCATGTGCAGATCGACACATCTATCCACGTTTTGCTTTGCTTTTGTCCTTTTCTGCCTCCAACAAGTCAAGACTGGATGAGATGTTTCATGCTGTGAATGGATAAAATAAGTCCACGCTGGCTTGCCGATACACTCGACCTCTCTCTCACATGTGATTCTCTCATAGTACAATTCATTACAGCTGGAGTGCTTGTCAGTCGTTCTTCCTCGCTCTAACTTTGAGTAAACGAGATCTCCAGCATCGGGGAAAAACAACAATCTCCCTTCTCTATGTTGCTCTTTAGCCTAGTTATCCATCTACACACATGACACCGCTGGGAGACCAGAGCGTGCGCACGCACACACACACACACACAGACACACACACACACACACACAGACTTAAGGGACAACACTTATAGCTGTGCCCACATAAAATAGTAAATTAGATCATACATGTAAACAGAGACACATGCACAGGGGAGAAACAAATACTTCCACTTAGATGTAACAAACGCACAAATAAATGTGTTTTAAAAAAGCCCTTAGGCTTACTCTGTTTACATCTTAAACATAATGTTTTATCATCATCTGGACCATTATATCTTTGATAGACTGAAACACGTCATTGCGGCTAAAAAGAAGGCATATTCATGTATTTTTAGATGACCAAACCTTGTGAAGGGTGCTGCTAATCGTTGTCTTATAAGCTGCACAAGTATCCTCCACCTCTGCATCAGTTTTTTTCGATTTCTGCCACAAACTCCCGGCTTGCTATAGTCAATAATCCTTATCAGTCCCTACTTCTCCTTTTACTTTTCTAATAAAATAAAGGACATTAAACAAGGCACACAGAGCTGTTTTGTTTATGACACGGTGGCAACTTATTCTGCATAAATGGATAACCTTTGAACCTGAAGGTAAACTATCATGACAAAGGGTGTAGATAGCAACACATTAATGGCTGTGATGCAAGGATGGTTAAGTGTATGCAGTCTCCAGGTAGTGTGTGCATTTGTTTATATAGGAAAACAGCCGCAGGGTAAAGAAGCAGGTCTTCAGCGAGTGTGTGTGTGTGTGTGTCAGGTTGATGTATATAACTCCTGATTTCTTCCCATTTCACATCCATGAAGAGTTAAGCCCTTAAGCGACAGAGATGAGGGAAACTGATCATCCACTCCCTCCGCTGCACTTTACCTTTTAATACGCCTTTTGATTGACATGCACACGCATGCTGCAGTAGTGTGCCCTAGATTTGCACTATAGGTCGGGGTTCCTACATACAGTATATCCTACCCTTTGGGCTTGGGGCGAACACACACATACATATTTGGTGGTTGTGCCCTAGATTGGTGCTATAGGTTGGAGGTCCCACTTACGTACCAGCCTCTGGGCCAGACACACACATGCACATATACAACTAACCAGGGTCCTGTTAATCTAATATTCCAGTAGCAGGTGAGGAGAACAGCAGAGCGAGATGCAGAGATATGATGGAGAGTGAGGTAGATAAGATAGGTGGTTACTTCAGTCTCTTTAGTCTCAAACTTTCAGATGTAATTGTTTAATATTTCTCCCCATGCAGCTAACACCTTACGCATGCAACACTGATTATATAATCAAACACCCGGGTTGTTTTTGCACTCTTCTGGTTGGATATATTTTTTGTATCTACCTCTTGACGTACTGAACTAATCCCCTGTGACGGCGCTATCGTCGCATCTCAGCGTGCTTTTCTCAGAACTGAATCCTCCAAAATAAGCACCTTGACAAACAAGTTTTATTATACAGTGAAAACATGAACAACAAATGCACTCTTGTCTCCTCTTTTACGGATAAGGTGCACCCGGCCAATCTGTTTCAGCAGAGATTTGGATCTGTTTGCTACTTGAACTTGTGCACTCAGATTTTTTTTCTCTACGGAAACGAAAGCGGAGACTGAGCTCTCTATAATACTGCATGTCACATTACCTTCTATCTGCCAGGTCTGCCACAATTCAGCATAATAAAAAGAACAACTCAAAACCACCACATATCAGAAAACCGTTTTAAAAACTGTATAACCACCACATAAAAACAACAACAAAGTACAAACTTGAAAGTCAACAATGTCGCAAAAACAAATGTGATGCTGCCAAAACCCTGAGGCGCTGCTCCAAAAATAGACGCTCATATTTCTAAAGATACACATACAACAATGGGTGTAATAGGTGTAATGATGGAGACACATTTATTATGCAAAGCGTGATGATGAGGGAGAGAAGAGAGAGAGGTAGGAGCTGGGATAAGTCATCTTGACACACACACACACACACACACACACACACACGCACACACGGTGATGGGCTTTCCCTGAATTGATGTTGCTGTATGCCCTAATGAGCAGAGGGAATACACAGGATCTCACTGCTCCAAGCTACTCATTTGGCCTCATGTGCGTGCATGTGACAGCACGCATGTGTGTGTGTGTGTGAGTAAATGTGTCACTTTCTGTGAGATGTTTATGTTTCTGCTTGCAAGTTCCTGAGTGTATGGACGCCTGAGCGCATGCCGGCAAATGTGAACGTATATGATTGTGAGAGAGTGAGTATAAGCGGCGAGGGGGTCGATCACTGGTGCGAACAAAGGCAGCAGCTATGAGAGTCATGACGACCTTTAGAGTGGCTGGCTGGTAAATACACTCCCCCCACCACCACCACCACCACCCTTCATCTCTCTTTCCTCTCTTCTCCCCCACCTCTCTTTCACCTGTCTTTCTCCATCCCCATCCACCTCCATCTCTCTCTCATGTTGGATCAACAGCTCCATCCATAAGATGCAGCACTAGAGTAAACAAAAGGAAGTGGCTGGAGGAATGAAGTAGCTGAGCCATGTGTCAGAAATGGAGTAAATGAGGAGTCTGAGAGTGTCGAGCTGACATGAGAGGATGTTTTTCTCCTGCGTGGTTTAGCATTATTTATTTGTGTTCTGGCACAAGTACTCTGGCCTCTGTCACAGTGCTGGCTCTGGGAACACACTGAACTCGCTAACTGAATCGAGAGTCGGATATATGGCTCAAAAGAAGCTGCAAAATCAAACCTATATTTGCAGCATATGCCTCGAAACAAAACAGCTTTCAATGTTGCATGATATTTAACGTTATTGAAGTATTCGTCAGACCTTGGCAATGGATATCTATAAAAGATTTCTAATCAGTTAATTCACAAAATGAGCTTATTTGTCTCAGTGACAGTAATAACAAGTCATCGCAGTCAGTCAACATGTAGGCAATAATAAATGTTTTTTTGTTCACTCGTTTCATCAAATAAATCTAAACTAAGAAAGATTTGATGAAGGAAAATGACCTTCTGGCTAAACGTAGGTTAGTGAAATGCCACCTCGGCCTGAGTTGGAGCAGACACCTCTCGACAAAGGTCTACTCCATCTGTCCACATCCACATTTCTTGTCCCTGTCTTCCTTCAAGGATCGGGGGGAACATGCTCCTCCAGCTACCTTTCACCTCATCAGAGTGTGTGTGTGTGTGTGTGTGTGTTTGTGTGTTCATTAGTGTTTAGTGGCCAGTGCAGTGGTGATAATGGAGGGTCGTAAGAGCAGCACGAGTGCTCTTTTCTCTCCACCTGCCCTCCGGACCGACACACACACACACACACACACACACACACACACACACACACACACACACACACACACACAACCTGCCAATAAGTGCCATAAACCACACAGACATAAACACACACAAGCACCCTTTTATCACTGCTGAGTTTGATTATAAACACAGCGCCCTTAACCGCAGCAGACAGACACACACCCACACTTCCACACACACCTCCAGCCCCTCGGCTCCCAGGAGAGCGATACACACACTGGAGGAAGGGGCCTCTTTCCCAATTACACCTCGAAGAACGAAGGAGGGGGGTGGATGTGTGTATCAGCGTGCGTGTGTGTGTGTGCGTGTGTGTATTTGCTGAAGGTGCTCATAAAAGCCCCGGAGATTGAGCTGATGGAGGGCATTATAAAAGGCCTATCAGCTGGTCCAATCGCCTCACACAGCCCCGAGGCAGGACAAAGGATCTGCCCGCCACTTCAACATTTACCTAAAGGCCTTTTACTTACACCCCTCCCCCTTTTCCCTCACCCCCTCTCTCCACGTCTCATTCCTCTTTCCCAGTTTATTCACCATTTGTGCGATTGTTAACCTTGACTTGACCAGGGAAAGTGAACCGACGCGCAGCTTTCTCCGTCTTGCCCGTTGGCACCTTAACAGTTGTTGGTAATGGAAAGAGAGAATCACTCATTAGTGGTCAGATAATCAATACGAGTCACAAAGCATGTTTTGCTGACCTTTATGGACAGTCTTACTTTGGTGATGAAAATTGTATTGGAGAGGAAAACATGACAAAACAGAGACAGAAGGGGGGAGTGAGAGGGAAAGAGAGAGAGAAGAGGGGAAGGGTGCGTTTTGGGGGGAAGGTCTCCATCAGGCGAGCATTATCTCTGATTAATTTACTGCTGTGTGGTATGAGGATGTGACACTGAGCGTGAAGAGACAGCCGTGACAAAAAAAATGAAAACACCAGAGAGAGGGGAGAGAGGGGAGAGGGGGGAGAGAGAGCCCACCCCTTCCCGCTTCCCTCTCAACCATGTCAACAAGTCCACACAAAGACTCCTCCGCTCCATTATCCCATTAAAATCTATACTGATGCATCCATACAAGACAAATGCTCTTATAAAGAGCAGCATCTTCAACTGTCTGAACTTTTGTCTACGTACATTTCTGCCGGAGAGTGACAAGGGGTATTTCATTAAATGTGACACTCTGGGACAAAGAGGCATAAAGCGCTCAGTGCTGTTCAGTTGCTCTGAGTGCAGGGAAAAAGGCAACTTCAGTAACCAGGTTACTCAGAGAAACCAGGTTAAGCAGGTAATCTGAGAACCCGTTTACATCTACTGCACTAACCTGGTTACTGTAAATCCACGTATACGCAGCAGATCAGAAACCAGATTTCTCCACTGATCTTATTTTAGAAGAAAGAAAAGGCTCCCATTCACCATTTTTCTTTCTCTCTTTCTTTTGTTTGCATGTGTTGGGGGCAGATAACTTGCCTGTTTTAATCAACTCAGAGTAAGGGCCAGTAAGATGACACCACTGGAACAAAGTTTAACAATTCAGTTGAAATCTTAGCTGCAGGCGAGGACAAAAAAAATAATTTTATCCCCTTTTCTCAAAGAGTAATACACCTGACCTCACAAAACACTACAGCGTACACAATTGACTTTTAAAACATATTATGGCACAAAAGAACAAAGAAGCACGGGGAGGCGAACAGAAACTGCAGGTGTCACAATAGTCAAAAGTTTCCACAAACAGAATTATCTATTATTATTTATTGTGCCGGTTTTCAGGATTCTTCAAAGCACAGCCAGCACCTCAGCGTGCAGCATGATTTCAACCTACAAAGAAATATTTCAATGTGCCTCCAATTACGAGCTTTAACACAAAACGCAACAGGAAACTGCGCATATAAAACCCTTAAGCTAACATAAACATATATGCACTCCCACCACCTGCATGTCTGTGTGTGTCAGTATGCCGCGCACGTCTTCTGTGCAAACGCTCCGAGCAGCCGCAGGCGAAGCAGCAAATTGACGGACGGTTCCAGCCAGCCAACGCGCCAATTGTCACTTAGGATTTGGGTCAATGCTTACAACTGCCTGCAATCAAAATGTAAACAAAAACAAACTTGGATAGTAAATAACATCAAGCACAGCTGATGTATTTTTGCTGTCTGTGACATCATAATCACTCAGAAATGTGTGATTGCGGGCCCAACATTAATCATTAACCCTTCCTGTGGGGGTTAACTGCAAATGATTGGCATATTTGCATACATAATTAGGAATGTGCATGTGTGGGTGCAGTTTGTGGGTATAGAATCTGTATGCCTGTTCAGTAAACTACATGTTAATTTCTGTGTAGATTATTAATTACAGCTTTTTTCTCCATAACTAAATTTCCCTCATGAAAACAGACAACTGGAAGCAATTAGACAGCAGTGGATTGTACAGTGTGTGCATGCAGGTTTCACATTTTGAGAGCGCTTTGGAGCCAAAATTCGACACAAGTCCTTTTGTCAGAGAATGCTCACACAAACAACATGTGCTCGCCTCACTGTGGTTGTTGCTACTGATTTCATATGCTAGTTTAAGTTAGCCACACTGCCTATTCTACAGCTCAGCAGTGGGCTAACATTTCTCTCTGTCAGTCAGAGGGAAAAACAGCCACACACACACACACACACAAAAAGCAGGCAGCGGGGAGAGGAGACAAAGGAAGAGAGGGAGGGCTGGAGAGTGGGAGAGACACCGATCGTGAGGGAACGAAGGGGGGAAATGAGCGGGAAAGCAGAGATGGAGAAAGCGAGATAGAATAGAGCGAATCAGGGGAGGTGAAAGCAGCAGAGGGAGTGAGAGAGGAAGGGAGAAAAAGGACGGGAGGGGAGTTAGAAAAAAAGGCAAAGTGGGCGATGAGAGAGAGAGAAAAAAAAGTGGACAGAGAGACAGAAAAGGGCACTGTAAGTGAGAGAAACAGACAAAAAGAGAGAGAAGAGAAGGAGTTTTTCAGTTTGCTCTTTGTTTTAGTGAAGAAGCATTATTTCTTATCACACTGAGACTAATCCAATATATTACACTAGCAATCAAATCTAACTTTTACCTGAGTTACACAGCTTTCCAAATAAAATCCTAATATAATTTTGACGTATTCTGTAGGCTGAATAAAAACTGTACAACTGTGCTTGGACAAGTGAAAGTCGTGGTTTTAACTATGCAATATGGCACAAGTCAGAAGAGGAAATAAAACCAGTGACTTCCTTGAGATAAGTTGTTGCTAGAAGAAAACAAGTGTGTAACTAGGTTGAGCAAAGGAGGATCCGACAAAGACCAACTGCAGAGCAGCTGAAGGAAGCACCCGTGTTTACATAGATGTCAATGGGAGGTCATAAATTATGCATGCTATATGAAAAGTGCAACATGGTGTGTGTGTGTGTGTGTGTGTGTGTGTGTGTGTGTGTGTGTGTGCATTTTACGTTTGCAGGCCTAAACTGTAGAAAATGCTTTTATGTGTCTAAGGGGGGAGGTTATGTTTCCCTCCACCAAGCCTCAAACGCCTGCAAGAGAGAAAATAAGAAAGGGAGAGAGAGAGAAGACCCTGGTAAACATGTCCATTTGCAGCTCATAGTGAGGTAATGCTGCCAAAGCTACCACAATCCTCACGTGCACACACACACACACACACACACACACACACACACACAAAGTTGTTCAGTTTGGCAGAACATTGCAGTCCCACCCAGCCCAAACCCCTAAAATGATCACACACGCAGTCCCGCTCACATGGGAGTCGAGTCCGGCATGTGGAACCCAAATCAAAACAATAACAACCTCGTCTGCAGATGCTGGTAGCCCATGTGACCAACAACTAGCTCCCATTGTTTACAGGGAGAGTGGGGAGGGAGGGAGGTGACAAATCTGTAGTTCTGGCAAACTGCTGCCTTGTTGATATTAAGAGCTCTATGATGGTGGGGGTGGTGTGTGTGTGTGTGAGGAAAACAGGAGATGGTCTGAACAACATCTCCAAATGGGGGTTGAGGGGGCAACTGTACCAGCTGTCTTCTGGATTCCAACACCACTCAATCCACACACACACTATATCAGCGCCCAGAGCTAAAAGTGCCACGACTGACAGTTTACCCCCATACAAGCTGTTCTGTACAGAGACAAGGGACAACCTGAAGATAAGCAAAACAGTTAAAAATTAACCTTTACCTTCAGGGGTTTCTCTGTGTGCCTATGTGCATATGTGCAGTAACCATGCCACTGCAGGCCAGCTTGCAGGTGAAGCCAGTGAAGCTAATGACAAATGTCTTTGAAGAACAAAGGATGGCAGAGAGACAGAGACAAAGAGAAAGTGGGTGAGTGTAAAAGAGAGGGAGAGGATATTACACAGGACCCCCACAGAGAAGAGAAACAACAATCGAGGCTTTATCTTATTTGAAAGGTTGGGTGGGTTGTGGCAAGGGCCAATTATGATTTTGAATGTTTATGAAGCAGCTGGGGGTCCTCCGTTTTAAGTTTTACAATTTTAGCACCACAGAAAGGAGGTTTATGCATCTCAAGGCTTTTAAATGTCATGATGATTTCTGAGGGAACGAAGTCACGAGAGCCTCAGCAACAGTAATAAAGCTGAAATGCAAAGTTGAGAGCAGCTCAGATCAAGATGACTTTTTTTCCCCCTTTTCCTTGAAGTACCAGGCATCTTATTTACAGTTCTGGTCTGCTGCCCACACGCAGCTTTAGATCTTACTAGAGACACCACAGACCACGGAGACACCTTATTGGATTATGAAGTAAGAGGATATTCCACTGTTGTCCTATTCGGGAACAATTTATGTAGATCGGCTCCAGCAGATGGCTGTTAGATGTTGGACTAACGAATGGCTAACTTTCAATTAACTTTATCGCTCCCTCCTCACAACAGAAGGTCTTTCTGTTGAGGAAGACATCTGTGGGATAGTTTGTCTGGCTTATCTTACTGAGCAGTGGATTCAACCGTACGGAGCAACGTTCAGAGGATGCCAACTGTTGAGATGCTGCATTTCAAATGGCTTTATCGCTTCTTGTAGCCTTCATGTTATTCCTGTCATTAAACACGATGCTGGCAAAGAATTAACATTAAATCAAGCGAATCTGTGCACAAAGGCCCTCTTATGCACGTCCCACTATCACCAATTCTTGTGTGAGAGATTATGTTTTTGCTCTCTTGGAGCTGAAATTACATGCCACTGCACTAAACACATTATAGCTTCATCCATGGTGTAAATATCTTTTCTACATCTGTTAGTCCAGAAGGTGAATTCCACATCTGGGAATTAAAACTAGTGCAGGCAGCTGGTTTTGATTCATTACACAGGTTGGGATCATATGAAGGCACGGTTTAGTCTACAAATCTGTTACACCACTTTTAGGTTTCTGTGGTTATGAATGTAAAAGGTACGAGAATATGTTTTCATAGACTACCTTTAAAGGGGCGCTATGTCGTTTTGGAGAAGAAATTGAAACTTAGAATTTTATTATTTACAATATTAATGAGGTAATAATACAAACTCAGAGATTATTTTTTTTCCATAACTGAATAAAGAAGCTGCTCTCAGAGGAAAAAAAGGTCCCCAGAAAACTGTTTGAAGCTAGAAAGTAAAACAGTATGAAATTGTGTTGTCCTTTAAGGTCAGTTTGTTTATTCAGTTTATTTAGTCTCTCTTTGATTAAATTGTCTTCCCCAAAACTTCATAGTGCAACTTTCAACATTTAAAAGGATCCCGACACCAGTTAATGTTAACTTACTGCTTTTAACACAGATCCTTTTGAAAATGTTGAAGGGCGTCTGGGGGATTCAAGGTCAATTCTCCACCACTACATCCTGTCCTTCCAAGCAGCTAATTGGCAGGTAATGGGTGTCCTTTCTTTGTCAATGACTCGACTGTGGTTACACCAGTGCAGGCGCTTATTGACAGGATCGAAGGTGGTCAAAAAACACTGCTTGAGGGACTCCGAAGGCACGTGGGAAGATGTAAGATTTGTTTGAGTGGCTACACAGCAGACACACCTGTGTTCTGACCTGGTATGACTCAGAGGAGGGGGGGGTGTGGGGCTCCCAGCATGTGAGACAAAGAGAGACGCCACTGCTGAGTCTGAGATATTAATCATATGATATAAGACTAGATCCCTCAAACACATAGTCAGATTAAATGAACACACACACACACACACACACACACACACGAGAGTACTCTGATAAACAGATGTACTGAACGGCATTAAACAAGCGATACTAAACTGTTTGGCAGTCACAGTACTTCACAGCATTTTTCCACTTTTCATTCCAAGCCGAGAAAACAGACTCTCATCTGAGGGACCCTTTGGAAGGAATTACTAAAACGTACAAATTCTGCTATTTTAGATCACTTCTTTGGAAAAAACAATCCACCGACTCAATCCATTAAAAGTAGATCTAACTGGCCCCCACATTACAAATATGTGTCGAGCAGCTCATGGGAGGGACTGATATGCCCAAGGATGGGCCTGCCTTTGAATTTAATTTGCACTTATCTCCTCGGATTATGACAAAGAATAATTAATGTTCTCATGCAAACTGTCATGCACAAAGAAAGGAAGTCATTTCAACATCTGCTCTTTAAAGCAGGCGGTGCTGCTGACAATCTTAAAAGTGGAGTGGTATCAAATGATGGTGAGCGCACGTATACGGAAACACACACACAAATGCAATCACACAAATGTCACATGAGGGCACCTTCACCCACCCCTCTGTCACGCCGCGCCCACTCTGCTAAAGCGCGATAAAATTGATGAGCGACACTCAAATTAAAACGGGGCTACAATTATGACACCCTCATGCCGTGCTCTTAATTAGTACATCTCCATTTTAATTAATAAAGCCTGTCAGCCTGACAGATATCAATAATTCAAAGCAGACAGGTCAATGGAGCTTCAAAATTGATGACCATAATTAGAAATAATGTGGGGATTCGGGAGAAGGTACTTCTGCAGGGCTGGGTTTGTTTTTTAATAGGTTATACTTGTCGCCTCCCCACTGTGTCACAATGTCTTTGCCCCAAACCACAACTTTGCAAGCGTCAGTACTAGTAGTAATATTCATACTGAATTATGTCGGGAGACGCACAATTATTCAACGGGCGATGCTTATGTTGTACATGCTCTGCTCAAGATTTGTTTTTCATGTGCACTTTTGTGCTTCTCTTTGTTATTTATTGTGCACAAAACACACAAGAACTGATTGTTTTTCTCATTTTTGGCCATTTGGGAAAAAGCTAATCAGAAAAAAATGTTTTGAGTACATGTCTGGAATAAAAACAGATGGCTAATTTGCTGTTGCTTTATAGGAAAACAAAGAGGGCTGTAATATTTTTTGATAAAGGTAAAATGTGTGACTAAACAGCATTATAATGAGGTGCTGTAGAGATGCCCTGGCAACATGGAAAACATGTTTGTTTGGTACAGACTCCAACAAATGTCACATAATCATGATTTTAATTTGTTTTTTCGATGAAAATAAAATCTGTTATGTAATTCATCATTCCCACTAATTGTGAATCATATCTGTCAAATAATCGCAAACAGTAATCTATAAGCAGCACATACATAAAATCATGAAACAGTCAATAATGCTAAACAATGGCTTTCCTGCTGGTGTCTATAACCAGTCAGTTAACATTGTTTGAGTTCTCAAATTTGACGAGAATATTGTTGATAGCATTATAGTGCCACTCAGGAATTTTCAGGTTATGTATGATTGTGTTATAATAGGCGTAACCCAGTGTTTCCCAAAGTCAAAGTCTAATTTGCCAAGACACAGTCTCATAATGATCCGAAAACAAGCAATAGTGCAGCTCTTGGTTAATTTAACAATGAATCTTGTGTTTTTCAGCAGCAACCTCAACCAGACAGACCAGACAGTATACAGTTAAGATTGCACTCACAGTCGCTCGTAATTTTGAAACGAGACAATGATTATCTGGTCTCTCAGTCAAGGTTTAGATACAACTCTGGACTTATACAAGATTGAAAGGAGTGGATTGGTATTGACTATTGATTGACCATAGCCTATAGACTTGTGTTAAAATTGTAGGCCTATCGCCAAAGCTGTAAAGTGAATTGTGATGACTGGACTAATCGGGCAGCAGAGCCAAAGCTCATTGTTATATTTTTCTGCACCACATCGATGCATTCACCTTTAAAATGTGCAAAATTGTCTTAAGGAGGAGCATGCCGATGAGCTTCCTTAGAGGGTCTGCGGTCCACCCACCATAGTCTCATGAACTCCTGTGGGAAACACTACGTAACCTTGTAAAAGTAATGCTCAAATTATCTCTATACATTTCGTCATCATCTAAGGAGCTGGCTTTACAATAATATCTGTTGATTAAACTTTCCATTCCAGGTAAAATTCACACTTTATACCTAAAAGGATGGATTTTCAGTTGAAGACTAATTTCACCTCCCAATTAGTGCTTCTGTTTGTACACACTGTGTGACGCTGCCGTCAATTAGCACCACCTCGTATATATACCGCAGATGACCATAATGCATGTCTGTCGATAGAATCAATTAGAGCTGTTTTTCCTTCCGTAGCACTGTCAGTCCATTAAAGCTGGGGACAATGGATTAGTCTGAAGCAGCAGAGGGCCCACGGAGCCTTCTGTCACATAAACATAGGCTTGGAGGCTCTGCACTATGCATTATAGATAGCAGGCAGGGGATGATTGAGCACAAAACCACCTTACAGACACAACAACGGCTATGTTGGACAAATTAGCATACTAGTGACATCTTCTGTGAGGCTTTAGATTGATTAGTCTGTTGATTCATGACATTTTGCCACGCTCCCTTGACAGCCATGAAGAGTGTTCGAACTCTAAGGAGCTGCGTTGTGTTTATTTACGACTTCAATAACTTGCAAATAGATTTTTGCTGATGTCTCCAAAATAGATGTCACACATGATGAGTCAATTCCAAGGCTAGCGTCAAAGTAATCAGTGTACGACTTTTAGAGTGTCAGGGGCATTATGTAGATAGATTGTGGACGCTGTGGATTTAATTTAAACTGCATGGAGTTAGCCTTCAGTGTAAAACGTGGTACAGATGTTATGACGTCCTTTCTGCTCTCAATAACTGATGTTGTAATTAGCCTGCCAGACGTACTCCGATGAACTTGAAGTCTTCTTAAAGTGAATGTAAATCTTGGATTGAGACGACAACAACACACACATGGCCTGTTAATGCTTACTACCATCCAGCACTTTGGCAAAAGATCACAGTGAGTTTGGACTGACCGTCTCCTAATCCACAGTTAACTATTCCCCCAGTCACACACTCACATGCTTAATTAAAGAGCCAATTTGCATATAAATTTAAACTCACAATCCACTCCTGCGACATCACAGGTGGCCGTTTTCTCAGGAGCAAGAACCTGTCCAACGAGCCGGCACAGAACTCAATGCGGCTCTCACCAGTGAGCCACAGGTATTGACAAAGAGCGGAGGCTTTGCCTTTGATTAGTCTATGTGCAATAAATCTAAAAGTGGAGTTAACAGCAGGGTGAGGTTTGAGATTCAGTGTGAGGCGGTTCAGCCTTGAACACAGCAAACTCGAGTGAATCTTGTAATTACACACATATTCACGTTTTAATAAGATGCTGCCCCAAGGAAATCCTTCATGCTAGAAAATCACAATGACAATCTACGCCACACAAGGTGCTTCTTTATCTCATCTGGTTTTCTCCCGTGCATTTATTCTTCTCCTCCACAGAGAAGATCTCATTTTGTCCTATTATACTGAGTTATATTATACTGAGACACTAAAGATGAGAAGTGGGAGGTTGGAGAATGGTGCACATGATGGTTAATGTGTAGCTCTGACTCAAATGAGATCATATCACTCTAATTTTAGCATGTTTGCACTGGTTATTTGATACCCTCAGAATTGATTTAGGAGATTTTGCAAATCCCCTTTCAAATATGAACCCACCTTGTACCAAGATATGATCACAGACATTTTAACCTCATGTGAGCCAGACTTAGGGCCCTGGCTTTGGTTCCTACTGGCTGTACTAAAGCCCAGATTAAAAACAACAGCAGGCTTTTCCCATAGGGTATCTTCGACAATGAAACAACCTGTTGTGATGAGCTCATATTGGTCAAATCTGTACATTCATGTAACTCCCTTGTTAAGGCCTGTATTTATTGTGGTTTCACTCTAACTGTTGACTTTATTTTCTACATTGCAAAGTGCTTTTTAAAGTTGTTCAGGTTTTGCACACTGCACCACAATGAACAGTGTATTGCAGGAAGGGTTTTAAAGCGATTTATTTGCCATTTTTTTGTATAAATGCGGGTAAAGCAACTTCCTCCACAAAACACTGCCTGCTGAAGTTGTCATTGTGACAAATCCCATAACATCTGGAATTTTGGGAACCATTAGTGTGGCTAAAAAATAAAAACCCCTCTATTAGACATGTTGAGCAATGTCTGTTTTTTATTTAAGTACAAGCACATTTCTGTTTGATATTTTTAGCTGTGTGTTGTTGGGCCAATCTGATACAGTTTAACAGCATATTTGAGTCAACACACTGGGTTTGGTCAAGTAAATTGTTATAGGAAAAAAACCTCAGCACTCAATCAGATAATAGTACATTGAGTGTGGGAGAGTGAGACCGTGAATGAGCGAGAAGGAGTGAGAGAGAGTCTTTTCAGATGGTAATCGCATGGTTTCTGAACTCCACTGGCATCCAAACCAGGAAAACTGTTTTCTTTGGCAAATGCTGAGTATCTCTCTCACTCTTTCTCTCTGTCACTCACTCTCTGGAGAACCCACACTGCTCTCATGCACACGCCCCGCCCCCCCGTGCTTTCTCCCGTTTCGAAACTCAAACGCCCTCCTTCGCCACAAACACAAAAACACATTGTGCAAAAGGAGTAAAACTGGTAACAGAGTTCCACAAAGGTAAAGAAGTGACCATAAAGACGACCAAAAGCATGAGCAGAAGGAAAACAAGCGGATTAAAAAGCCACGGTAGTTTATCAAAAAATAATTTGACAGTCCTTTTGGGCTTCTTCCTGCACAGGATGGGGAGTCTCTGGCACCGTTCCATATCTGAGCTGGCTGATGCACCAGGCACCGAGTGTGGAACACATGGTTGGCTCAGCACGGTGAACTGCAAGCAGGCTGATCAACAATAAAAATGATCAACAATAACAAACAGTTCTGATTTGGCACTGACTTGAGTTCTGAAGTCAGTTTGATCCCACCAGCTTCCTTGCTTTAAATAATTGGAATTGGTTACCATGAATCAAACTAAATGGGATCATTTTGTTGGACTATGAACAAGAAGTTACGACATCATAGTGGGCCAGCGATGGGTCTTGAGAAACGTGAGTAACCTCAGTTCATACTAGAAAGGGAGTGCTGACTGTTGGCGGCCTGAAGAGAAGATTTGAGCCCTCAGATCTGTTGTTTTTGGGTTTTGCAATAACAAGCCGAGCACCCTCTTGATTTCCCCTTCAACTAAGGTTATACTTCGCTTCCCCTGCTAGCAATTAGTCTCCAGAATGCTATTTGTCAAAAGCCAAGCCATTCGTTTCCACTGGTCTGCCCCCGCCAGCTCTTGTTACAATTGACTGTTTCCTGCATAGAGAAAACATAAGCCCTTGGAGGAAGGAGAAGGCCCAGCAGCTGGCTGAGACTGCAGTCTGACACTGCGTAGAGATGTCTGAAGGCTCAGTTAAGAGAGACTCGGACCATAAATATGGCGTAAACAAATCGGAAATCTGCCACAGTGAGCAATTTCTGCTTCTGTATTTTGAGACACAGCATATTTAAAAAAAAAAATTTCATGCAGGAAACCATTTCTTTGAGCATTTGGGAGTTGGGGCAACGCAGAAAATAGGTCAATCATGGAATGACACCTATTGATTTTTGGAGCAAGATCTGACAAAATGCGGGCAAGGTAAATGTGCTGTTAACAAATACGATGAAGGAGGCTACTCGATAAAGTAATGAGAGCCAGACCGGTTGACAGAAACATAAAATGTAGCTACACAAAACCCCCCGAGGTCTAACATCTATATGACACAATGTCATTTTTCCTCTATTTTCCCAATGATTGCAGACGAGGAATCGGGGTACTTCAGCGACTCCCAGCGAGGTAGGGAACCTATTCTATCTGGGTTACAAGGGACCTGGAGAGCCATCAAACAGCCAGACATTTTCTTGGTAAATCACCAGCAGAGAGGGAACTTTTGAGAGTGCAATTAACAACCTCAAGGTCAGACTTCTCTGGAGAGTTCGCTTGGAGAAAAAAATCCTCAGGCATTCTCTCTCTTCACGTTTCTGCTACACTCTCTTCATCTCCTTTCTTATCCTCCTCTTCATGCACATACATTTTCTTCACTCTTTTTCCTTGTTGGTCCCTCGTCCCCTTTCCACCATCCCTCCAAGCCTCCCTCCTTCCTCCCCTCTTGTCTCCATTACAGATAGACTTTGTGGTCGATGGCGACACCATTTCTTTCCCCGTGCCAGAGCAGGACTGAAAATCGGTTGCAGGTGTGCAGAGGATGAGAACCATGGATCTTAATCTTAAGGCAATAACGGTGCTGTGCACCAGAGAGATCGGGCTCATACCTGCTCCTATAATGTGGCAAGAATGAACTTTTCATATTCTTTATTGTGTGAGCACACTTTATAAACTGTACTAGCACTTGACAAGCACAATAGATCTTTATATTTTTAGTACCAGGCTTTGAAGTGCTATACACAAAATAATTGGATGTCAAGTCCATGCTGTTAAAGAAACTGGACGTTTCATTAACACATAAAAAAGGTTCATGACACTAAGGGATGAACTGGCTGAACTTTAACTATGAAGATACTTTAAAGCAAGAATCATGTAATAAAAGAGTTCATTCTTTATCTCAGTGACCGAAACAAGATTATGGAGCACACTTATTAAAAAAGGGAGAAAAGGGAGTCAAAACAGAGATACACACACCATCCAAGGTTTCTTTGTTTGTTCCTCCCTACACATGGCCTTCACATGGCAACAGTTCCTGTTTTTCTAAATTAGCGGTAGTGGTAAAGAAAGGGTTAGGGTTAGGTCCAAGTGGTGTCAGCAGAGTACACTACTGAAAGTAGGGATGGGACAATAAAATATTTTATTGCAGATTGTGATAAAGAAAAGACTCACAATCGTGAATATCCTCACATTAATGTTTTTAAAAGGCTCTCGAGCTCAGTGATGTACAGTCCCTTATTGGTTTCCTGATTTATTTTGAACTGCCTCAGCCTGTTAACATGGCTGTCACCAAGTTCAATCGGATGTAATTACTACAGATTCAAAACTAAAGAATGACAGTGAGATGAGGTTACCACCACTCATTTATCCTTTATTTGTGCAGGAAAACCTTGTGATTTATGATAACTTATTTAAGATTCTTTGATTGTTTGAAGTGTGTCCTCTCTGTGATGTATATATGTATTTTGGCTAGGGAGACAACTTGGACTGGTTATTGGATTTTTCTGTGTGTGTCCACACTCATAGCTGTAAAGATGTAAAGCTTTTAAAAAGGTTGTGGTTGGTCTTAACAATTATATCAGGATTATTGTATGCTGAGAGTAAATCCAGATTCATAAGACATCCCCTGTGGCTTTCTTGTTGTCATATGGCCTCATTAGGAGGATAAACAGGACCTTGGTTTATGAAGTCATCTTCCCAGAGATGAGACGACATGCTGAACTTGTGCAAAGGCAGTCAGATGATCAATAAGCCATTCCACAATAACCATATACACATCAATATTATGGCAATCCCTATGCAAGGAGGTAATTATAGTGGGACAGGTGTAAAACTTCAGTCTAATCCATGGGATGGATTCAATTCAAAAAGAGATTTTTCCTCTTAATGGGCAACAAGAGAGCGTTAAATCAATGATTCATCAGCAAATAACTATTAGATTTAAAGCAGGGGCTCGGGATGCAGTGATAAAGCTGCTCAAAGGGGCGACTTTTACTGTACTTTTCAGGAAGTTGCTATCGATTAGACTCCTCTGGCAGCATGAGGACAAGTAATGGGGAGTGATGCTCGATAACGGTGTAGTGCTTTACAAGGTATTAGTGTTCCATATTTAATAGCGACGAGAGTGTTGTTTCTTTATTGGATGGCTCTTTACTGCCGTGCACTGCCGCCTATTACTGTTTAATTGCCCCATTGTGGACTAGCTTCAGTGGAGGATTATGCTGACCACCTTAAAATGATATTTGTATGTATATGCTGAATATGTGAGGGAACATCTCATGAATCATAACATAATAACGGTTTTAATTCGTATAGGGCTCTATACTGCAGGATCACATGGATTATGTCCACCATATTCAATAAAAAAAGACTGATAGGTAGTCTCCAGCACTAATATCAAGAAGAATTAATCTTTTGTCTGTCTTGCTATAAGGCTACCCTATGTCTGAGTCCATCCATCTTTGCTTTGGCGCAGGGAACACGTGCAAGAGGGTAACTGATGCAATTTACTATGTTAGTTGACTGTCATGGCCTTGAGTCCGTGTTGCACCACTTTTACAATTTGGGAAACCACCAGAGGCATGCCATTTAAACAACCATAACCATAATTGCTCCAGCAAGTTAAGGCAACAGCATGGGATATTTCCAAAAACAACATTTTGCACACAGGCCTTCAATACGTAGATGGAGATAGATTCATTCCAACATGCTGGCATCACTGATATGCAGGGTAACATGCATGATGGCATGTGATAAAATATATATGTGTAATGGAATAATGATGGACTCCTGTCAAATTACATTGAATTCAGTGGTCTGCCAAAAAGGCTTTAAGGATCGGATGAAAAAAATAGGATTTCAGCTTATATAAACTCTGTCCTATTTATGAGATGACAGATCTATGTCATAAACCTTCAGTGAACTTTGCATGTATGAACCGAAGCCAAACTCCCTCTAGTACAGGAATCAGACCATCACTGTCAAAGAACTGGCAAGCTTTTATACACACACACACACACACACACACACACACACACACTGCCCTACCTGGCATGAGGGACGTCGATGCTGGAGGAGACCACTTTGCGTTTCTGCTCTAGCAGGGACACTGATCGGGTGTCGGGGTCTCGGCCAACACGCTTGCCGTCCGGCACCCGCTGCTCCTCCACTGCCTCTGGGCTGAGGGAGCCGCCTTCCACCTTATGGCTCTCTGGAGCTCCGTTACTGGAGCTGTGCTGTAGAGAGATGCAAAGATAAATAAGTCAATGTTTGGGTCGAGAACAATGTATGAGGTTGTACCAATGCAGATATAAGACTGAGTCTTGAAAAATGTGATGCAAAGTGCAGATACGAGCCTTCTGTTGTGAAAGCATATTGTGTATTTCTGCTGCCGTTAAAATACTTACATCATTTAGTTTACTTGCTGAAATATCACAGATATGTTACGTATGTGTATGGAAACCATTACAAAATGTATGTAGTTTTTTAACACAGCAGCAGATATAAAGTTCTGCTCTGCATGTCGAAAAACATCAAAACCAATTTTCGTTTTAATGTTTACATTTCAAATGAAGGAGTACACGGTCCAATATGGTTTAAGAACATTTTCCAGCCTCTTCAGCTTAAAAAAAGCCTTTTCAAAACAGTGGTCAGTCACAAAACAAGGCTGTTTTTCTCACTTCCTGTAGACATTTTGGAGAAATTTAAGGTTTTCAAACCAAAAACCGCAAAATACTGTTGACAGTTCTACTAAAACTGCCTTCGCATGAACGAAAATAAATTAAATGTTACACAAAACTATGCAACGTAATACAAGGCCTTTCTATTCTAAGTTTAAAAGACTGGTCAAATAAAATCCTTCATATCACAACTTGTGTTTCTAAGGACACAAGACCTTATCAGAAGAATATCCTGTGCATTACTTAAAGGTACCATGTGGAGCTTTTGGACTAATGGTAACTCTATGGAGCTTTGTCTTGTTTGTATAGTGCATGAACATGTGGATGCTGCAATACACAGCATGTGATACGCACAAGCTGCTGGTTTCACACTATTCTTTTGATCAACAATGTGCGGCAGTAACACAGAAAGGAGTGTAGCGATGAGGGCTATGCGATATGGTCAAAAAATCATATTGAGATTCTTCTGACAGGCAATATTATTGTAATAGGAATCACAAATTGTGGGAGAGCTTTTTTTTTGGATCACAATTTTCATTTTCACTTACAAAGCTTTTAAAATCATGACAATGTGACAATTATTTGGTTCTGTGTTGGTTCTTGTTTGGTACTTTACCTTAATCAAAATGTTTTAGCTTTTTGTGATTTGGATTTTGCATTTGGCCATATTGCAATTTTGATTATATTTTTGATTAACTGTAATTGTATTTGTCTTAATTGTGCAACCCTTGTAGCAAAATGCTATCTAGCAAACACTGATGTTATAATTGGAAATATTTATAAAAATTCACCTCTGCAGGCAAAACCACTGCTTAAAAGAAAACTCCACTGGCCACCTTTAAGGCCATTTGTTTTACAACCACACATTCAGGTAGACAACCGGTTGCGTCATGAATGTAGTTGTTCACATACTTGCCTATATACAATGCATGTTACTGGAGGATACCACTAGATGACACATGTTAGCTTGTTGTCCCTGCTGCTGATGTGCTTACTGACCTCTGACCTGTCACATCCCCATTCGTTATTGTTCATGTATTCTTCATGTTCATGTTCACTTGTTTTTAACATGTGTACACATGTTAAAAACAAGTATATCTACGGCCTAAATGGGAATTATAATTACTGCATGTTTTTATACACTGTTAATCTGAAAAAAGGAAAAACAAACTCACTTTTCCCTTAATTTTAGAGGATTTTTCAGAACTTAAAATACAAAATTTCATGTTGACCTTTGGTGTATCATTTCACACCTTGTTGCCAAAACTTTCGGTAATCTTTAACAGTCGTGTGTTACAAATATAATGGCTCTCATTTTATTGATTTAGCATTACATTTTTGACCACAATACAGTTGAATGAAGATGAAGTAGAAGTTGTCAAAGTGGGGGAACCAGAAGTTGTGGCTCTCTTTGGATGTTTGAGTGAGTCATCCCACAAAATAATCACAGACAGCTCTGCTTCCCTGATGACCAAATGCTACAACACACACAAAGTAAACATAGAATTTCTCCATACAGCACGACTGCATTACACAAGACAGCGGTTTCTGTGTCACACACTTTCACTGACGTAACTACTCACTGACACTCACACGATCACAAAAGAAAAGCAAGTCTACCATCCCAATGCTCTGAAAACGCCTACCTGTAGCAATGTAAAAAAAAAAAAAACATCATCTCTTACACAACAGCAACGAATGGCATCCTTCTTCACATGAATACCTGCATGTACCTACGCACACACCAACACACACACATCTCTGCAGGTAACTAACACCATCAGGCTCTTAGAAACACACGGAGGAAACGGCAAAACATGCACAGAGTGACACGCATGGCTGCCCACACCAACAGAGGAATGAGGAGTATGACATGCAGGCCAGTGTGTATGTGTGTATGGCTGTGTGTGTGTGTGTGATCTAGATCTTTATCTCAAAGCACTGTAACACGATTAGGCTCGACTATGGAAAAGGCAGTGGCACCCTAGTCAATCACTCACACACACACACACACACACACACACACACACACACACACACACAAACACAAGAGAACAATTTACTTAGATTAATGAGGTAAAGAAACACATGAGAAATGAGTATCTAGTATCGCTTATGACAGAAGCCGGCAGCACAAAGACTCGCTGGTGCGCAAAACACAGACTTGAGTAAAACAACAAGATGGATTACAGTGGCCCGCGAAGATTAGGTGTTGTGTGTAGGATGAGTACTCCTCGGATAAAACAAACGGTGATTCTGTCCTTTTCGCCAGGCTTATGAATGATGGCATTTCGCGGAGCCAGGAAATTGTGAAGCATGCCAAATTGGTTGTGAAATTTGAGTTGCATGTGTCAAAGCTGGTGTTTATGTGTGTGCGTGTGCATGTGCACAAGAACAAATACCCCAAGTGTCCCCTCATATACCCCCTCCCTTCATCTCTCATTCTCCTTCTCTCTCCCACTCACAGACAAACTCATAACCTACTTGCTTTGGGCAGTTTGTCAAGCGTAAAGATTCTTGAACCTTTATGGGTCAAAGGTCATAATAAAGCAAGCTGACACAGACTATAAATTGAATCCCATGGACCGAATGTCATAAAACTCCAACCGACTGTGTCTTTTGTTACAATGGTTCTTTGTTGCTGGGAAGTATGTACCTACTGAGAATGGTCTGGATTAGGAATGGTAATTATTAATCGGTGGTGTCACGCTGCACTGACAGACTAACAGTAGACTTTCTAACATAACACACGACTTAAGGCTGCGGATGAACAATGTTTTTTATATTAAAATCGCAATTATCTCAGCTGTAAGCTAATACGTTGATTCCATTAACATGAAACTCATGTACTTGTAGGCATCATTAAATTTGAATACTAGGGCTGGAAATCACAGATTACCTTATGATACTATGAAGATATTAGAGCCTGACTGATACAGGAGTTTTGGTGTTGATGCCAACCCCGATTTTAGGGAGTAAAAAAAAATTCTGATACTGATACATTGGTCGATATTCTTATATAAACAGAATATATACATAAACACATATTTTTTGCAATGAACCTTGGTTATCAGAAACAATGTCTGTGTCAAGGACGTTTAATTATATGTGGACACAGCCATGAAGACAGAGCTCCATTCATTCCTATGAAAGCTGCTCAGTGGCGCATGAAGCCAAAATGGCTCGATAAAAATACCCGGATCTTCCGTGTTGTGGGGCCCGTAGAGCGTGCGCACTAGAGACTTCTGTGGACCGAGGTGGCTAACTACCTGTTTAGCACCCAGTTAACTTGAATGGGAATAAAATTATTTAATCGTGCGGCTCTTCTAGACTTTCCAAATTTTATTGAACCTAATGGCTCAAATTATGACAGTCAAACAAGCCATTTCGCGGGGGTTGTGTTGCTGAAAAAACTTATCCACTGTTTTACAGATGCTTCTTTCACGATGTTAGCTTATGGGGAAAAAGTCTTTTTGGGGCGCAGTGCATCAGGTGTAGTGACTCTGGTAAGTTAAATTGGCAGGAGAATCGTTTTAGAATGGCTGCATGTTTACTTGGCGCCAGTTCAATAACGTAACGTAAAAGGAAGTATGATATATTCCCAAATCGACATTGTGTCCTAACCCTCTTGAATGCTAATGAGTAATATCAAGTATTCTACTAATGTAATACCACACTGGATATAAGCTAATTTGATATAAACACATCTTTAAACAAATAGCAAATTTTACAAACAAAATAACTAACTTAATAAAAGAATAAAAGACCCCTGCAAGATCTCAACATCATTCTGCATTCTTTCCATGTGATTGTTTTAATGGTTAAAAAACAAGACACAATTGTGATTATGTTTGTTACAAGCAATTTGTCTGAAACTAAATACAGTCTACTTCATAGAAATTACACAGGATTTAAATTTCAATCGCAAAAAGGGTTACAATTACCTGGTCCTCACCTGGTCTTTTTTTGTGTAATGATGTGAGTTACTCTGCATGCCGAACTGCAATCTGTGATTAAATTCTGGTGTATATTTGACACATAAACACTTTTGCAGGACTCACATAAGAACAAAACTGAGAAAAGTGGATTAAAAATGTGTGTGTTAAACCTGTGTTTGTGTATTCATAGCACACATAACACAAGCATAAACACAAACACCTCCTCTACTCTAAGAAATTACTCATACATCCTCACAGGCTGAGAGGGAGGGGGGAGCGGCATCCAGACTTGACCCTGTGGTCACTGTGCTTCATGCTGATGCTGCTCAGCCAACCAATAAGGACAGCCGACGCCGGCCTGCCTGGGATCGGCGCTTCAGAACAAAGAGTCACTCAGCTTCTGTCAACAAGCTTGCTTCATTGACTCCCACGTCGGCGTACGATCAACACAAACAGCAACAACAGCGATGACAACTAAAGCGCCGGAAAAACAAAAACAAGCGATGCCTTTTTGTTAGCAAGTAGAAATGTGTGTAACATTGCTCACACAACACACAAACCAACGAGTCAACAAGTGGTCTCCTGCACCCCCCCTCCTCTCTCTCCAGAACAGGGGGGCATTCGTTTGCCATTCTGGGCAATGTGCCAAGCATCCAGATTCTTTGGAGCATGCCACCCATTGCCAACCTGGGGGTGCCCACTTTGTTGGCTGTACAGCTGCTGCTCAAAAGGGGCAGCATGCCCTCAAAAACAACCCCCACTCCAAAATGTAAAGTAATCAGATCTAACTCATTAAACGTACAAATACACATGTGAGAGAAGACACATCCATGCACATAAAAAGCATGCAAGATGCGCACAAACACACACGGCAGACCCCTCCTCCTCATTTTATGGCTTGTTTTCGACCTCACTGGGAATTGAGAGCTGAAAGAGACTTGACCATTGTTGCTGACAGGACTGCACTCTCAGCCCCAGCTGCACCACTCCAGCCTGCACCGGTGACTGTAGCGGTATTGTGCAACAGCTTTTGTGAGTGCGGCACCGCATACACAAAATGTGCAAATGCAAAACAAGGGACCCAAGTTTACATTGCAATTCCCATCAATCAAAGCTCTGACAACTCTCCACAGAGATGCTGCATTGCCCTTTGTTGGGGTTTGACGTGTCTGTGTGAAGTTTAAAAGAATATGTTACAACTTAATTTGAGCGTCGCAGCTGTATCTGTAAATGTGCACGCATTTACATAAAGGAAATGTGAGGAGCAGTCCAGCATGTGTGGTAACAAACAGCGGCTCAACTCTTCCGTTTTGGTTGCAGCCTGTTAAGTGACTTCATCAATAACATTTGAAAACACAACACACATGAATGCAAGGAGGCACTGATCAAAATAAACCAAAATCAGGCCGTAAACAAGTCGTTAGTCAGTCACATGCATTCCTCAGTCACTCCCTCACTATAAAAAGGACACTACACACACACACACACATACACACACACACACACTTCCCCAATGCCAGAAACAGTGTTTTCATCCAAAAGCAGGATTGGCTTCCTCTTACAATCTTTATCTGAGGCCATGAGACACCAAAGCATACAAGTTGGATATGAAAGCAATTAGGTCACTGCTAATTGAGCCCAAATCAGGACTACAAATTTGGACATCATCGAAACTTCCTATTCTGCTCCTGGAAGCACACATTGCCTATTTCTGACTGTTGTTAAGCAATAATACCCTTGTTGTGCAGACTGACTTCCCATAAAGCAATGCAATATTCAACTGGGCGACAAAGCTGCATCATGTATCAATGAAAATGTCCAAAATGCAATCTATTCTTTGAGTGCAGATGTGCAATTGAGAGGCAGGGTGCACAGAGATATATGCAATAAATGTGATGCATACATTATGTAAGCCTGTGTGCAATAACCTCGGACCGGCTCTTTACATCAATCCAAAACGCTGCAGTCAGAGCGTGTTTGTTTGCCTCGGCTTACCCACCCACTAGCCCACATAAACATTGCGCAGGCCCTATCAAGCCCTTTGTCCCATATATCTGGTGTCGCCAAATGTCATGACAGCCCGTTATTTGATGCGACGTGCAACCGAATTTGCATTGTGGATCATCTAAATAATGCTATTTTTGTCCAGGGCTGGTTAAATTTGCCCTCAGCGGCGGCGGCGGCGGCAGCGGCGGCGGTGACACCGTTAAATCCGCTGCGTGCAGGAAGCGGTTAAACGCTGCAAAACACCGCACAACAAAAACAGTGAAGCGCTGCCTACCGGCCGGGCGCTTTACCACACACACACACACACACACACGTACACACACACACACACACACGTACACACACACACACACACACACACACACACACACACACACACACACACACCTTCAAGCTGGACTTGAGCGGTCCTTTGGCTGCAGTGTGGTTGATCCCGGCGGCTATCTCCTCCTCGGAGAACTCCTTGAGGCTCCCGTCTTGCATGAGCACGGTGTAGACGCTGCGCCGAGCTCCCGCGGCCGAGACGTCTCTGTTTTCCTGCTTGACAGCCTGGACCACTCCTGTCACCGGGGCACCGTCCCCCGTCGGACTCGGCGCATAAACGCGGCTGCCGAGGATCGACCGCTTCACTAAACGCCTCGTATGCATGTCTGAAAGTGTGTCGCTGAACTCAGAGCCGGCGAACCGGTGGATTTAGACTATTAAGCGTCGAATTATAGCCGGTAAACAACGTCGTGAAAAACACAAAACCGCAGCGGGTAGACTACGCGCTCCAACAGCCCTGGTAAAATGTTAGAAAGCGGCAACATGCTCGGGAGGAGAAAACTCCGAACAGCGTCCTAAATGCACCGCACTCAAAAGCACCGAAAAACTGAAGGGGAACTTTGGAATTAGCGCCCGACAAACACCGATTCATTCGCCGCTAAACAACCTCCACATCCGACCGGCTACCAATCCTCCTCCGTCCGACCTGTTTGTTTTCCCCACTGCTCCCTGCGAGCTGAGCGGGCGGCGGGAAAACGCGGACGAGCGGCCGCCTTCGTGAACCGAGATGACATTTGTACACGATTATACAAAATGGCGGCTTATATGTGGATAAACGGCTCGGACGTCCGAGAGCGGAAGCGAACACGTCGAGTTGTTTCACTTCTCTCGACCGCACACGTCGTCAGCCCCCCGGCAGATGATGAACACGGCTGGAAATAAGACCGTTAGGTGACTCCAGCTCCGGCTACTGCGAGCTCCAGTCCGCGGTTGTCTCCGGCCGAGCAGAGCCTCTACCGGCGGAATGCTGCCTGTAAACATGTGCGGTCCGGCGGCCGACGGGAGCTCCGATTGGTCGGTGCAGCACACGCCTCCACAAGCCCCCACCGCTCCCCCTTCTCCTCCGACAGAAGGTAATGCAAGCCGGGAGGATGCTCCATTCAAAACAATGACGCAAGGATGGAGAGGAAACGAGAGGGGAGGGGGTATGGTAGAGGGAAAGAAAGGGAAAAAGGGGAATTTAGGCTAAGGAAAGAAAACTTCTACCAGACAGACAGGCTTTTTGCTATAACCTAGTTGTTAGAGGCCTGTAGCCTACTTTTCAGGTGCCATGGGACTTCTAAATTACTATGGTCTGCTTCTAAAATGGAAGTAATGGACTGCACTGGTCTGTTTTTGTGAATGTAAACACAACAGGTTATTTAATGTCTTACGGGGCTTCATTAAAATGCCAGTTTTAATTTCTATTTAGTTTACAGGGGGGAGACATTTTAATCGGAAGGGAAATATCTTTATTGACTGATTTTTTATACCTAAACAAACTTCTGAATCAACGCACATTACTGTTTTACTTTGTTTATATTTGGTGGACCCTGCCACCTTTATGGCTTTAAACAGTGTTCAGGGGACCTTATTTTCCTCTAAGAACCGCTTCTTGAGTCTGGCTTATTACCTCATTAATATTGTTAATATTAGAATTAGAGTTTAAATTTCTTCCTAAACTACATAGTGCCTCTTTAAATGCTATTGGGTGTTAACATCTGCCCAGGCAGGAGCCAGCACCATCAGATAATTCAAGCAAACAATGCTATAAAGAGTTTAATGTGCAAATAATACAATTAGATTTTAAAAAATAAAAAGATTTGTGCAAATTTATCATGCTCAACCAACAGGCCGGCCTTGCCAGAAGTATGCTACAGTGATTGTATCTGATGTAATGATAACAATGAGCCAACATTACTCTTTTCATTACAACACTGCAGAGAACAGCACTCACAGGCGGCTAACACTCTCATGAAGGCTACATCCTGTTCTAAATAAGAACGTGTGATCTCACAACGTGACACGAGTTGTTGCTTTCTGAGAAAGAATAGCGGTTTCTTTATTCATTAGAAAGTTCACAGCGCTTTGTTAATTCAAGTTCAATTAACTCATGGCGATTATCATCAATTATGGCAGAGAGAACATACCAGCTAATGTTATCGCAGTAAAAAATAGCCTAATTAATGTCAAACTTAATGTTTTTGCAAAATCATACGCAGCTTACAATCTTTCTACATGACAGCACCCCATGTGAATAAAAGACACAATGACACAATTTATTATATATATATTTTAATAGAACAATTCATGTCATAAAATATTTACATGCAGAGAATGGAAATTGGACAGAGCGGAGTGACAGATGTGGCCATAACGTCCAAAACGGGCTTTGCCCTGTGATCAAAGGCAGGTGTCACCGTGGAGTTGTCTGCTGGTCGTAGGGGGAACAAATGGTCTCATTACGGGAGGAGTGGAGCTGAGGGAGGCCCAGCGTCTCCAAACCTATACCGCACCCCCATTCCCTGAAGGGGGTTGTGTGTGCGTGTGTGTGTGTGTGTGTGTGTGTTTATATGACCAAGATAGACAGCTAGAGAGAATAAGTGATTTTCGGTAAGTGTCTATTAACTGTGTGTGTGTGTGTTGTCCTGATTAGATTTGGCACTAAAACACCCCCCTATGACAGATAATTTCCTTAGAGGTCATTTATAGCACTCGGTGAACACCATTATATCTAAATGATGGCATCACCATGATACATAGGCGCATCACTTGGGAGAACAATGCTTTTTTGGGAGTGTAAACAACGATGATAATTACCTCTTTGCAGAAATGATCATAATTTTCACCCATTTTCTTTCCTTAAATACTGGGAGTGTTTTGAATTTAAAATCCTCTTTCACTGTGGCATCGCTGGGAGATGCAAAAGCATTTCAAATGTCTGATATCATTTATGAATCTAATAACAGTCAGCTGTGTTTGTCTGAAGCTGCAACAAGCTCCTGCATGTCTAATAAAACATGAAGCGAGGCCAGAGATACTGTAATATTTCGATGTGGGTGGAAACAGATGACACCATTTCTTGTGCAAAGAGATACTGTAGCAGTGAAAGAGATAATTACAGCAAGAAGCGTTGGCCCGGTTAATCTGAAAACAAACATCCAACAACAGTATTGAGACATTAATTAAGTTTCTTTTAAATAAAAGTACCACACTCACTGTTGTGTACCAAAACGTTGTACCTTATTTCTGACATTTTCTGACCTCCGAGGCTATTTGACAACTTGGAGTAACAATACAAGGTAAAGAGCAAGGTTTCCTTAAAACAAAGCAGACATACATCAGTGCTATAACAGGCGGCTTATTCTAAAATTATACCACTCTGAACATTGTACAAATAAGTAAAAGCTTACATAAAACTTCCAGCGAGTAACAGTTGGTTAAAATAGTGCTCTAACTATATACAAGCCTTGGTTGGCATGTCGTCAATACAGGCTACAAACAGACAGATATGTTTTTTCTCAGAGTGCTTCTACAAGGTTAAAAAGCATTTTCAAATTGTGCAGAGGTGTAACTGGATGGTGATGATATAAATGCAGTACCTTGATATCAACCTTGTGCTTTTAAATCATCCGGGATGCCAACTGAAGACTGTATACTGTACCAAGAGTAGGCTCAAAAAACATGACAATAAAAAAAATACAGCTGATCATTACATTTGCATTAATAATGCAAGTTTGTACATGACATGTCTTTTGAATTTGTTTTGACCCCTGTGCAAAATGACAAAAAAAGAAAAAAAAAGAAAATATGGTCTCATGGGTCTCTTTTTTTAAGTATGACGCCACCAATTTAACACATTCAAGTGTGTTTACAGGACTCGGGGAGTAGTACTGCGTATGTGAAAAATGTAGTATAAAGCCTTTTGTGGCTCCAGAGGAAGCTGAAACTGCCTCCAGTGATGTCACTCAGTGGCTAAAATGCATTGTGGGTAATGTAGGCGCTTTTGAAAAGGAAGGAAAATTCCTGGAATAAAGGAAAAGGTGATATCTCTGGTTCGATTTTGGTAATTTGTTGTTAAACTTTCCACGAGTCCAACAGTGTTAAAGGAGTGCAAGACCAGTGGACTGCTTTTGGTGCCGACATTACCCACAATGCAATTTAGCCCCTGAGTGACATCACTGGAGGCAATTTATCCGATTACACAGAGCTTCCTCTGGAGCCACAAAATGCTTTATACTACTTTTTTCACACATGCAGTAGTACTCCCGACAAGACATGTTAACACACTTTAATGTGTAAAAGTGGTGGAGTTACCCTTTAAACAATGAATAAAAAAGTCAGGGGAAAATGTACCTTTACAACTGTCATTATTTTGCAGCTCACTTTCATACAGTATCTTGATAAAAATGCTAGAAACTTCTAAAAAATCCTATTAACTTTGCTCTCACAGACACATTTCACAAGTACACAACAATATGCATCTTCAAATAAATATGAATTTCACAAAAAACACTGACATGGGACTGTAAAACGTCTAAAAACACTTTCAAAATGCACTGTGAAACTGCCAAGCCTTCGCCATCCCTGGTTTCCGTTTTGGTTCCGCTGACGACTAGTTTCACATGTTGAACCCTTACGTTTGCAGTAATCTATTGAAAGCTAAGCCTGTTTCTACTAAGCATTTGGCCATTTGTTTTCCGTGCCTTGAAAAAACCCCATTCACAGGGTTTTCAAGCGGAATGCACAGTGGAGACACTGGACAAAGAAATACACCGTCTGACCTTCAATAAAACATGACATTGGAGGAAGCTAGAGAGTTACTAGCAGCTGCAGAAGGAGCATACAAATATTGTTACCTTCATATGTACAGTAAGTGCATGAATTTCATGATTATATGGCACTGAATTCTTTTTTTATATCACAGGCACTGATAGTGTCCTCACTCAGCTAACCCTTAAAGTCCTGCATGTGTGCTGTGACTGGATATTTATCTGATAGTTTATTTATTTGATCTTCTTCACAATCAAGTGTTGTTAAATGTGTCCATGATATGCACGTGTCAAAAAGACAAAAGAGGAGTTTAACGATGATCCAAAGTGCACTCTTCCACATTACTAATGCCCAATGACTGAGGTACTACAGTTCATTTCCTAGCAGTACCAATGACATTCACCCTGCTTGATAAATTAAAAGTTCAGATATGATGAACCGTACCCAAGCTGCAAAGAAGACACTCATGCGTTGATGATGGATGCTTGTGGCGAGCCTGCCACCAAAGTCATGCACCAAAAGCATGCTTGGTAGCAGGTTCAAAGCACAGAGGAAGCTTCTCCCCGAACGCCACAGATGAAGATGCCAAGCAAGAGAAACTCAGAGGCGGGACGTTTCCCGGCTCAGACCCAACTCTCCGACACTCTCGTAGTCTGGCTCCGCCTTGGCAGCGTCCGACCCCTCCGCCCTGTGCTCATCGTCCGAGCTACCAGTCTTTGGGATGCGGATGGTTTCGTAGCCCGGATCTGTGCTGTCCAAGGCGGGGTCTTCCCCCGGCTGGGGCTCGTCGGGCTGGCTGTAGATATCTCGGACGGTGGCGTAGAGGTCGCTGGAGGAGGAGGCCGTGACGAGGCCTTTGATCTCTGCGATGCTGCTGTAGTCGTGCTCTTTGTCGTCCTCGTTCACAGCATCGTCACAGTTTGTTTTGTTGACTGTAGAGTACACTGCCGACTGAAGGACAGAGAAGACATATATTTTTCATTATTTTGGTTATCACTTGTAGAAAATTATCAAAAACAAAACTACATTTACTGAGATAACAGGAGTGTGAACACAAAAAGAAATTGATGCGTTTGTGCCAAAAGACCCCTGCTGGGATCCCCCCTGCAGCGCATTTTCTGATTTTGTATGACTGCTTTACCTTTGGAGGTTGGAGCGTTTGGCATTCAAAGAGTAAAGTGCTGCTGTCTCGGGAGTGGAAACGCCAGTTTTGGGAATAAGGGAGTTTAACACACACTTACCTCATTGTCTGACAGAATGTGGTTGTCGAACCCTGGTGCAGGAGACAGAGGGGAGTGTAACTGGAGGAGAAAAGAACAAAAAGACACATTTAGATGCAGCAGAAAGAAAAGACTGAGCACGGGATCAGATGTTTAAAGCACTTCTAAGGCTACTAAGTGGATGTGTTACTTCTCCTTAAACATTTAAGGGGTTTTCACACATTTCTCAACAGTTTTAAGAATATCCTGTTGTAAAAAAGTGCATAGAGGTTAAACAGTTGCTCTTATAAGCAAGCAGTAGCAACTCTGCAGGACTGAAATTAAGATATGGCAGCAGTTCTTATCGATCTGCATTACTTAAACATGCTGGTAAACCATCGACAAGTTCTGTGGAAAATCTCTGTTTTAAAAGAGTGCTCGGTAACCGATCGATAAAGTGAACTATTCCCAAAAGCTGGAGTGAAACAAGCTCTGCATTTTAAGTTTTTCCGGTGATAAATATGAAGCTAATGTTGTATATAACCACCCATTCATTAAGAAAATTATTGAGTGAAAGTCAATAGGCAGTGACAGAGAGCGTGTTGTTTTTGCTGCACAGCCTCTGTCCGCCTTATGATCGATGAGGGAGCCATTAATCAACAAAGCACATCTGACAGCAGCGGCAAACACCCCGGGAGACTAACAAGAACTTCAATATCGCTGCCTGTGTCGACTAAATAGTTCATATCACGTGAAATTTTTACACACTTGTCTGAGAGGAAAACAACACACAATGCTTTTTGTGTTATTGTTCTGACTGGATGAAAGAAGTAAAGATTTACGAAGGCTCCTGGAAGCTCCAAGAAGGAGGGAAAAATCTTCACTTGTCGAGCAAAGTACTTGGTGCTCATCAGTGGCACATCTACACGAGCTACACTCTCATATTCTGAATGAAAAGCTGTGCAGAGAGATCATCCATCAAGGTGCGGCGTAGTATCTTCATGCAGGTACATGTTTCTCTGGCATTGTCTCAAAGAGCATCAATCAATGTGACTACTTTATGGATAACGCATGTTTGGAGACATGATTACTTTTATAGATCCGACACGCGCTCCGTAGTGCAGCAGATGCCTTTTTCATTCCGCTTTAATTAGCCGACCAATTAAGCAGAGTGCCCCGGAGGAGTCCTCGTATGAAATATGGATAAAGGTGACTTGACCCAGTCGCCGCACCTTCGAGTGTGTCGCACAATATTTGTTCATCTAATTTGCAGCCTCCTTAGTATCACTGCTAATTAATCAAGTGGAATTTTCATTAAGTCAGTCACATAGTCAGCAATAAACACAGTAATTAACCTGGTTTTGACGCATATGGGCATTCAATTTGAGTCATAAAAACTTAATTGTATGCATGTATGTAAGTATAAATTCACTCAAAAAGGAAAATTATCAGTCATTTTCTACTCAGTTAGGTGAAGTTACATAGTCCACAAAACATTTCTGGAGCTTCACAGCATACCAGCGTTGAAGCGTTCCCTTAAATAACTGAAGTAGATGGGGACTTGCTTTAAAACATTAAAAGAAAAGGAGTAAAAACATAAAATACAGCATGTACAACTTAATCCAAGTCTCTGAAAGCCTCAAGATCCCAAATTGATTAGAAAAGACGTAATTTACACCCTCAACACGCGGCTGAGCTCAAGCACCCACTTCAGACAGGGTGTGCAGCCACAGTGAAGATTTCTGCTTAAAAGGAGCAATATGTAAGAATTTGCCACCTGTTTGTTGGTCGTATTTAACATTTTAAAACAAGTCCCCATCTTCTTCAGTTGTTTAGGAGAATGCTGCAACGCTGTTTTGTCGTGAAGCTGCAGAAATGTTTTCTGGACAATAAAAATTCACCTGACTTTCCGTCGGCATGGGGGTCAATAGACAATGACTACATTTTCATTTTTGCATGAACTTTTCCTTTAAACTAACATAAAGACCTGTAACAGTATATGGACGGGTGTTTGTGTTGCGTCAATACACACAAGACATTACACTTGTGAGGTTAATATTTTCGACGGGTTGCAATAAGACGTTTGCGTGTGTGTATGAGAGATTATGGGAATGCGTTTATGTTCAGGCAGGAGATACAATGACACGCAGGACATGCAAGTATGACAGTAAGCTGATTACAGCGGCCTCGGAAGATGGACGACTCAGGTGTCAGTGTGTCAGTCATGCTGACGTGCGTGTTGACATGCGCACATATAAATCAGTATGAATACATCAGCTCAGATTATCTCGCACAAGTTCATAAACAACTCCAAACAAACTGTAGATGTGCAAAATATATAAACCACATCAACACCAACTCACATTATAACCTATAACACACATATTAAATAGTCAATCCTCTCTCTAACAACAGTGATTCCCTTCAGCGACTCAACAGTGCTGACCAGCAGTTTACCTATACCGTGTCCCCCTGTGTATACCCCAGAAGCCCACTGGCTGGGTCAAATTCATTTCCTGCATTTCACATGAAAAGCCCAAAGGCGACACGCAGGCAAACGGCTGCAAACAAGCGTTACTGCTGTTAAAACGGTTCAATAACTGTACTGGATCAAAGAAGCTGTGAATGAAAGGTCACACAAACACTGTGCGAGTGTGTGTGTCTGTGTGTGTCTGCAGTGGAAGTTTAAGTAGAATCCAGGTATGGTATAGGCAGTGATCGAATGTAACTAAGTACATTCACTCAAGTAGTGTATTTATGTACAATTTCAGGTACTTTTATGTTACTTGAGTATTTCCATTTTCTGATACTTCAGTCAGGCGGATAATTGGTCGATCCATAGTATACGCTATATACATACAGTGAATTATCTTTAATACTTAAGTACATTTAATATCAGATACTTTAAGACTGATAGAGATACTTTTACTCAAGTACAATCTGAATGGGTGACTTTCACTTTTTCCAAAGTAATAATTTAACATGATATCTGTGACTTTTGGGTACTTTTTACAACACTGGTTGTATGAAGTTATGTATGGAAAAATGTGCGTAAATGAGAAAACCTGCCTCCGTGTGTGTATGTGTGTGTGAGCAGCGTTTACCGAGCTGCTACCTAAGAGGAATCATCTCAGGCATTTACATACAGGCACGCCAGCATTTGCACATATGAGTGTGTGTGTGCGTGTGTGTGAGAGAGAGAGACAAGAGAGAGTGAGTTTCTATAGCTTGTATCATCCATCATGAAGCCAGACTAACTGTCATAGTGATGGTGGCCAGCTGGCGCTCACTAGGCTCACACACACACACACAGACGCTCGCAACACACACTTGGTTTGACAAGACAAATCACCGACTGCTCCTGGTCATACACGAGCGTAAACCGCGGGGAGCCGGCAACATTCAGGGTTAAACTTAAATCAGCCCCGGGGAGTCTGTGTGTAGCCGAATGTATGTAAACACACACGTGTCATAGTGTCTGTGTGTGTGTGTGTGTAATACGGGGGGTGGGGAGAAATAACAGAATTAATGCTGACTCGACATGCCAACAAGATACATGTGGGTGTGTCGATAAATTAGTAGATTTTTGAGTGTGTGGAGATATATTGTAGCTCAGGAGAGCAGGATTTCATCATGGATACGGGGTCACATGAGGCGAGACTCGCCTGCTGTCCAAATGTGCAGCAGTGATTAACTAATTGGCAACAACAGCCGAGACAAAGGGATAGAGAGATGTGACTAAGAGAAGAGAGGAGGAATAAAGAGAGGGGGAGGAGACGAAGAGAGGAAAGGAAGACCGAGGAGACAGAGGTATTGTTGTGGGTTATTACAAGATGGAGGTTTGGCACTGATTTTTCTTGGTTATGATTCGTCCACCAGGATGAGAGAGAAGCGTTCAGACAGTCAGACAGGTTGTAAACAAAGTCGTCGACCAGATGATCTAAACCACTTTATCTGAGGGTAAAACCAAAAGTGAGAGCGACATGTGGAATCTTGATAATAATCAAAGTTGAACCACAAAGCCAGCCTGTGGGCTGTGATAAATATCTCACATAGCAAAAATGTTCTGGCCCAGTGACAGGCCAAATAGCCCATTTAAGACCCGGCCCAAATACAGCAATGAATTACGGTCCACAGGTGGTCCAGGTGTGATAGCCAGGAGACACGTGCCTAAGACATAGAAATATCTGCTGACAGTACGACTAGAGATGGTCCTACTCCAGCCCAGAGCCCAGGCCCACCTGTGTTGTGGCTACCAGTTCTAGACCGCCTCTGGACCAGAATTAATCGCTGTATGGCAACAATAGACAGTTTGGGGTAATGATTTTACAGTTCCCTCTGAGCCGGGCCATCGCACCGCTAAATATGTAATGTTATAATAAACCATAATTACTCTTTGAAACAGGAGAAAGGAGAGTAATGCAGAGGGCAGTAAATATGAATAGAAGTGAGTCGAGAAGAAGTTGCTTCTTCACGCAGCTTTGTGACAGATGTGATGTGTGTGTGCTTGACAACAGTCTGATGCAATTCTCCTCCAAGAGTGTGTTATTTTGTTCGTGTGTGTGTGTGTGTGTGTTTCTCTGATAGATCTCTATACGAGGAAGGCGGCACGCTGAGCACAGCAGCTCTTCTCCGTTCAGAGCACGACACTGAACTGCTTTTCTTCTCCTCGCCACTCCTTTAACGCTCCTTCTCCCTCTTCTCCTTCACATCTCTCACCAGTGCTTCAATTCCAGTGTGTCGTCTTTATCATCCTCATCTCCTCTCTCCCCCTCCTCTCTGCTACAGATGGCTCTATTTGTATGCTGCTGGGTTTCACTTTTTTTTTCTCTCTCTCTCTCTATCTCACCGTCTCTCACTCTCGACTCTCTTTCTCTCTCACCCTTTACGCCTCCCGGTCCTCTCGGCTCTTTTTTTGAGTCAATCTCCCATCATCTCTCCGTCACTATCTCTGTTTCATCTATTACTCCCTCACTCCAGCTCCCATTTCCATTCTTCTCTTCTCTTCTCATTGCCTCTTCCTCTTTCTCCCTCTCAGTCTGTCACTCTCCCTAAAGCAGCACTGAGCTGGCAGCTTCGCAGTTGATAATTGTAGTGGCGACACATCGTCCCCTTTTTTCTTTGTTCTCTGTGGTCTCTTTCTCAAGCCAGCTACATTAACTCTTTCTCACAGTGTTGCCGAGCAGATGGACCACCTCAGGTTTACATGGGGATAAACTGTGTTATTAGGTCGGGGATGAGAAGGAGAGACAGGATACCCAGCGTGACCTTGGAATTATAGTGTTCTGCCCGACGTTTTTGTAAAATATGACTCAGTCACAGGGTAATAATCTTTTACAACTTATTAATTAGACTTGTGTTAACAGCTCTGCAACAATCTTCAAAACGGATCGCTTTACTTTGTTCTCTAACTGTTCTGCTGTACCACCAATCAGTGCTAAGAGTGTACACAAGAGAACCAATCAGGTTCTGCTTCTTCACTGTGTCTACTCACACGATCTCAAGAGATCATTTGCTCAGTCTTAAGTTTTGAAGCCTCCGACTAAGTATTTGCAAGCTAACAAAACGGGTAGCTTGCCAATATATACTACATGCTGCTGACATCCTCACCTCTCCATTGTGCAGCCCAGCCCCCACCAGCCCATTCATCACCACCGGCTGGTTGTCATTCTCATCCAGAACCTTCTCCGGTACCGGCGGAGGTAAGTCCTCCTCAGGTTCCTCCAGAGGCCTTTGGGAGGGAACGCTGGCATTATCAGAGCGCCTTCTGGCCTCCATGTCGGCGCTGTGGCGGCTCTTCTTATTCAGGTCGATGGAGGCGTACTCCACCCCTGTGCACAGGGGCCCCCGCTCAGGTGTGCAGGGGCTGAGGTGGCCGTTGAGAAGGGCAGGGGGATGATGGGGTGGTTCATCGGGACTCAGCTGGATGGTACCGTTGGGGAGGCCGAGCTGCGACGGGGGGTCTTTGAGTTCCTTGACCGTCTCGTACAGGGAGTCTTCGGCGCTGACGTCACGTGACGCCGCTGCAATCTCCTTCACCACCTGGACATCAGACACATACATGGGATTCTTTAAGATGCCTCTAAATGAGCAAAGTACATTAAATGCTTCGATTTTCTCACTATAACCTCAACCTCTTGGGGAAAAAACTCTCATTGTTTCTCGCTATATTAAGCTCAATCAATCACCAGCTCTGCCAATCAAAGCTTTAATATCCTTCAGTGCAAGTGAAGACATCATCCGGCTGACTTTAAACACTGACCTCATAGGTGCTGTCCCCTGAGGGCGGGGGTCCGTCCCCAATAAGGGCGTTGTTGGGTGGAATGCTGGGAAGCTCGCGGTCCTGAGGACATTTGGAGGACCTGAGCTCTGATTGGCTGGAGAGCAGCTCCTCTGACGGCTGGGGACTGGTGTCCTGTGTGTCCGTGAGGACTGGTGGAGCAGAGAAAAAACAGAGAGTCAAGGGGAGTAATGAAGCTTCTCATTTGGTGACTTTCAAAGAGTCTTTATGAGAGGAAGATGTCTTATTTTTTATGATTTACTTCGAAGTGGTTTTGCAATGAGTCATATTTTCCTTGTTTGCCACAGTGGAGAGTTTTTTGTTATTGATATTTAGTTCCCACCCAGGTGAAATGACTAAGAACGTTACAGAGATTACAGCTGACATTTTAAATGAACTGTTGAAAGACAACAAAGCTGTTGCATAACACCAGCTGCAAAGATTATGTTCTCATGTAGCTGAATTATAAAAGTAAACAACAGGAGAAACATGCCGCAGCACAGGCTTACAGCGGTTCACTGCATCGACAACAAACACATGACATGCTAAGCTAAGGCCAACTAGCTGACTGGCTTACTTGTACCGCTGGTAAGAGGACCGTTGTGAGAGGTGCTGACGGCCGCATCAGTCGCTGGACTGTCTGCTGATTGGCTGATCGTCTCTCTCTCTGACACCTGCACAACAAAGGAGAAGATGTTTGTTACTGCTGAGTGCTGATGCATTTAAAGGGGCTCTATTCGACAATTTGTAGCAGTTTCATATAATAATCACATTTTTATTGGCTATATGTGAGCAGATTGTAATGTGACGTGAAAACAGAGACCTTTCACGTGTCTTTTATATTTTACTAGCCTGTGGATGATTTGTTTGAAGGGGCACTTTGTAGTTTTGGGGAAGCAATTCAGGAACTCTGAAAGGTAATATTTACAATATCGATAAGGAAGTATGCACAAACTTTCCATAACTGAATAAATAAGCCTTCCTCAGGAGACACTAAGGCTCCCAGAACGTTGTTTGTAGCTAGAAAGGTGGCAGGGTCCGCCAAATATAAACACTGACAAAGAGCAACAGTTGCTTATGTTGAGAAATGCAGCCAGCTAACATAAACAAACAAGAGTAACACAAAAGCTCCACAGAACCTCTTTAATGCATATAAAATCCATTCTTTTATTGTTATTTCAATTACAAACCAAAGTCAGACCCAAAAACATCACAGTATTCTGAGAGGGGAACAGAAATCAATCTGACTTTCACACCTTGGATGCGCTCCAGTATCCACCGTCAGCAGATGTGTCTGGAAAATTACTTTTCATGATCTTCACGATTTTGGGGGATATGACTCATATTTGCAGCACTGATTACAATTTCCACGCGTCCCTGTTCTTTATCTCTGCTTTTCTTAGCTTCTCCAATCACATTACTGATTACTTCAAGCTCATTAGCAGGATGTTACGCATGCTTAATTAAATGTGGCATATTTTTACCCACTGACAAATATATCCAGAGATAGATCGCAAAAACAAAAAAAACAAAGCTGTTCTTTTCACTGATTTATGCCTAATGAAGATAGAATACTTTTTATTCTCATCTTTGATCGTAAATGAGTTTACAACATGAAATGAGGTGATCCTCACATGAACATGTCTCACTTTTTGTTTTTAATGTCACTTGGGTTCAATAAGGAGAGACACTAAATACCAGCACAGCACGGCTGAGGAGGTTGAAGTGACAGGCATTAGTGGCATCGCATGAATAAAAATGAACAGCATAGAAGATGATACTTTACAGATACCCACAGGGAAATTTGCCTCTCTCCCTCCTTCTCTGGTGAAGACAAAGCTTACAGATCAACAAACCTTGCAGCTGCCAGGGATCGGTATTGCTCAAGGACACTTCAGCATCGCAGTGATTCTCACACTGAATCTTTACTCAAGGCTGTTTCCATATTTGCTACATCACATGGCAAAATCAGCACAGACACTCAAGTCAACACTCCCAATGACAGAACAGAAACAGTACTAATTAACACTGCATGTGCTGAGCACCTGCAGCATCGAGACACGATTTATCAAAACACACTTTGAGCATAAACTGTCTTGTGTCTGTAAGCGAAGATATGGCTTCGTCACTCACTACTAAGAGCTCAGAAAACACTGTGACGATATATGAACTGCAGCAAGTGAAGATTCTCTTTGTTTAGGTTTGTTGTTTTGCTCCTGTGTGAGCGGGAGTTTGTGTATGAGAAGCTCCACAGCCCCACCTAGTGGTCGCTTACTCAAATAACTATTGGTGACTATGATGTAATCTTTAACTATTTTGTGACCCAAATATCTCTTATGTAACTCCATTGTTTGGTTTTCTCGACCAAGGTGGGAAACAGATTCAAGATGAAGAAGACTCAGCATCTCAGCATCATTAAGAGCGACATCATGTAACTTTTTAACATTAAAATAAGAGCGACAAAATCATTTCGATGGTTCAGTGTCTTGTGACAGGGTGAATGGTGTCTCTGCCTCAGCCACTCCGCCCCCCCATCACTTGTTTGTGAGAGGTGTAGGATCATCACAGCGTTACATACATGTTTGCTTCAAGATACAAGTTTTCAACACATAACATTGTAATGACGTAATGAGTTTTGTTTGTGGTTAGCACCTACATTACGTCTGACAAACTGTTGCAGACCTGGGGTTTGTATTTACAACAGTGGTATTGCCAGTCACAGAGCCGGCACTTCCAACATTTTTTTTTACTTTATCGGGTTGCAAAATGGCTCACACGCTCCTTTATCTGGCTGGATCTCATAAAAAACACGAGTCGTGGTGTTTTGATGAGTCTAGTTCCACACTGAACGAAAGAGAGGTTTAAACAATTAGGCTAAAAATGTCATTAAAAAGAGAAATGGTGGAGTCGAGGGAGAGACAGACTGGTTTCCTCACGGGGTCACATTTCTCCTGTATTTCTCCAGATTTATGACGAATTTTCACACTTTTATCACAACCTGTTTCTGGCACTGTTCAGTGTGAAGTCTGCTGTACTGTTTTGCCTCGTCCTCCTCAGTGAGTGAGAGACGGACAGGAAATTTACGAAAAGTTTTCAAGGAAAGGGGCTATAAAACCTGCTTCATTGATTTATGTCTCAATCATGGGGCACAGACTCTCTAAGGGGCAAAAAATGAATGAATGAATGAATGAATGAATGAAGTTTTCGCTACAGGGTGAATTATTCTGTTTTCTGATAATTAAGAGTCAAATTAAAATGACTTGACATAAAAATTCATTCATTCATACGTATTATTTTGTTATTCCAATTCTTTAAATGCCGTCTGAAGAGGGTCTCCAGGATGGCAAGTATGGGGAGAGAGTTCCTTCACTGTGAACGACAGCCAGACTGATTGCTGGTGAGGGACGAGAGCCAATCTCCACATCCGCAAAGACAAAGACCCCCACTTAACCTATCAGTCATTTAAATGGGCCCCTTCTGCACACGACTTGACCACCTCGCAATTGCGGGTTACAGCGAAGATATCCATCAGACGCAAGAAGGCTCCGAGGAAACGTGTGTGCATATGGGAGCATGTAGGCTGACACACACTCTCTCTCTCTCACACACACTCACACTCACACACACACACACAAAGCCCCAGAGGGAGTGACAGGATAAGAGAGTAAGTGGATGTCACTTAGTCTGTGAAAGCCAAGCATTTGTCACGCTTAAACGTTGCTTGGATACAGACGCATCTGTATTATGGGAGTCTGCAATTACTATCTGCACCCATGACAGGATGTTCAAGAGTATATAGTGTCATTATGAGGAGCACATACCTAGAGAGCACAAAGGTCAGCTGTGTAGATCGTGAATATTCAGGGTTTTTATTTCATTTAATTGACTTCTTTCTTTTAATTGACTCAAGAAAAATGCTGCGACAATATTATAACGATGTGTGAACAGCAATCAATACAGTTCCCCACATATGTCAGTAGGAACACTAAGTGGCTGCTGACAATCTCTCCGACAACCGCTGTCAATCAGTTGTGTGCAGGGAGGTTTTGTTTTGTGTACGTTTCTGTGTCAGTGTGAAGGAAGTGGGTTAGGAGACGAATGTCACAGTGTGTGTCTGTGTGTCATAGGATATCAGGGTGAAGATGTGTGTGTGTGTGTGTGTGTGTGTGTGTGTGTGTGTGTTGTTCAGGCATGCAGCCAATGTGGAAGCTCAATCCCCGGCCTCATTTACAAGTGGTTACACTGGCTGATTACAGACGTGTCACTCACACACGCCGGGACTAATGAGGACTGTATGCGAGAGAGCATGCATGATTTGGTTTGTAACACGGTGTGGGTGCTTCTGTTTAAGGGAGAGAATGAATCGGAGTAAATATTTTTCCAAGATGCTATTGAACCCCGACCTCATCTCTCCGTAAAATACATCTGCGGTTACACACGACTGCTTGAGAGACTGTGAGAGAGCAAATGTGTATAAAGTGTGTACGTTCACACACGTGTAGTTATTAATCTTCCTGACACACTGTGACGAGCTGATTCAAAACCAACAGTTGTTCCCCTCCACATCGAATGTAACATGGACACACGCACAAAACGCATCAGACACAAAGGCTCAAGGCTCAATCCCATTTCCAATTTTTACCCCTACCCCTTGTTTTTCAAGTTCACCCTCGGCCCTGTCGAAATCTCCCCCTACGAAATGGGACAACTCTTCAAGACTCTCATACATGGTGATTAGTCGTGATGGCGTTTATATAAACAGAAGCAACATGGCGTCTTCCGATGTGGCGATTTCTCTTATGTTACTTTGGCAATCCTGGTATTATTACAATGCTATTTTCTATTTATCTGATGGAGATAAGCATGGATGAATCAAGTCATCAAATAACAAAGAAAACGTCTTCATTACATGGCCACTAGTGTTGCTTTATAAGCAAACATTAGCAACCCGTGATGCCAGTCTGCACTGATATTAGAGGAGCAACTTCCCATCTGGACTTTAGTTAAATTAAGGGCATCATATACCATAAAACTGGTGGAGGAATGCAATATTATAGGCCTGTGTCGAAACGTGGGCTTTCATTCACAAATCAGCAATAAGAATATAACGTTAGCTAGCTAGCTATTTAACTACCGAGACAACAGCAAACTAGTACTGATTGATTTGTGCAACAACAGAGATTTCTCATAACCCTTGGTTTGAAGTGCCTCTGAGCAACCTCTGTTTGGAGGGTCGTGTAGCCCAAAGATGTCGCCCTACCTCTCTATCCCAACAAGAATCAGGACACCCTACTCCTAGAGAACATAAAAATGGAGGCGTAGGGCTCAGTGGTATGAGCAAGGGGTGTATTGGGATTGGAATTAATCCTAAGGACGAGAAATAGGGACAACTTCAAATGAGTAATAACGTGTTAACTAGTGAGCTTCAGAGGTGTTGGTTGGCCCATTTTGCTCCCTTCAGACAGAACCAGGCTAGCTGTTCCCCTTCCTCTTCAGTCTTTACGCTAAGCTAAGCAAAGCTAACCGACAGTGTATTTCTCAAAATGTCAACAGTTTCTTCTGAATTTCATTCACGTCTACTATTATTGCTATTGCAAGAAAACCCCTGACGTCCTACTCACTCCATTCATGAGGTTCTCATTGTCTCCTGCTGGATGTCCATTGGCTGCCTTCTTCTGCCTGGAGAGAGAGGGGAATGGAGAGGGTAGGGGGGGTTAAAGGTGGATGATTTCAGAGCAGAGGACACCAGACAGCACTCATTTTGCAGTTTGTTGTGTCAGCGTCTTGTGTGAGGCCAAAAGGAAAATGAAGCTGTTGTTATTCATCGTGAGGTTAGAGTGCGGCTGCTCTGATTTAATAGTGTCTGAGGCCGCTCCAATCCGCCCAGGTACAGCGGGTCTTTTATTCCATCAGCTTCTGGCTTTTCAAATCAAAATGTAATTAGCTGAAAGAGTTGGATGTCACAGGGTTATCTGCTGATTTCCAATTTTCTCTGATAACTATAACCACAACAGCGTTGGCATTAACTTGTGTACTTTGTTGTATTGTAAGTGGTTTTATTCATTGCTGTGCTTTTTTATTGACCGCAGGCTGTAAGCCAAATTAGCCATTAGGGACATTAGAGCTCTATAAACTCTTGGGGGTAAATATAAAAACAGTTACACAATAGTACACTTTCTACATGCTAGCCCATTTTGACAGCACACATTCATAATTGTTATATTAAAGGCATATTATCCCCGAGGACGTTCTTTATTGCCGCTCAGCAGAACTGTTCCTCGCTGCTGCTGCACCTTTAATTACTGTAGCTCAGAATGCCCTCTCAGGTATTTGCGCTATTATCAACACCACTATGCAGAACCGGCATTTCCAGCAGGAACAGATTCTGTTTCGATTCTTGGCTGCAGGATAAATAAACAGTGGAGAGAGTAGTACTCTGATCCTTTACTTGAGGTAAAGTAGAGATACAGCAGTCTAAAAATACTCTGTTATAATTCAAAGTCCTGGATTCTTTATGCTTTACTGGATCCCTATTAGCTTCCACTTAATGGTTGCTAGTCTTTCTGGGGTCCTCATTAACAAAGCAACCACAACAACAACAAGTACACATTAGAATTGCTGAGTATTACTCAATAAAACAACTCTACGGGCTTGGGGAGAAAAGTAATACATGTATTGAGATTACATTGGGATTCTTACCGAATATACACATGTGTATCAAAATCAAATAAAAGTCATCTTATTGATATTTAATTTCTCTTGTCTTTGTTTGCATGTTTGTTATTGAGTTCATCCAAAAGTAACAGGAAAATAATCAAGTGACATTATAATCAAATAGCTAAAGTAAAAGTACTCATTCTACAGATTGGCTCATCATGTTAACCGACTTAGTTAGTTGCATTTAAAACATAATTGAGTGCTAAAGTAGTATAAAATGAATGTCTCGAGTATTACAGTAGTATATAAATGTACTGTGTAGTAAAACTAGCAAACAGCTCAGACTTTCCTGACATCTTCTAAATAGGTGTTTTTCATAAAACAACAGCAATCATCTAAGTCAGCACTGTAATGTGTGTGTGTGTGTGTGTGTGTGTGTGTGTGTGTGTGTGTGTGTGTGTGTGTGTGTGTGTGTGTGTGTGTGTGTGTGCGATGCTGCTCACCCCTGGCAGCCTGCACACAGCAGCAGCAGCACAGAGAGCAGCAGCAGGCCGGTGAGGGTGCTGAGGGTGATGGCCAGGACCAGCTGCCCGCTGCCCAGCCACGATGCCACCCCGGTAGCAGCTGCCGCCCCCGACCCGACGACACCCGCCTCCGGCCCCCACCACACTCCACTCAGCACCGGAGCCATGACGCATCACACTGTGGGCGGAGAGGACATCGGACAGGTACCGGCTGCGGAAACGCAAGGGGAAAAAAAGACACCATAAATTCTCTGCAGATTGAAAACAGACAAACAAATTAAATATTTACCAGTAATGATTTTCTTCTTTGGACGGAGACACTAACAGATAAGTAAGAATAAATATGTAATGGAAGAATCTGCATGTTTTCTCTTCCTCAGCACATTCTAAATGATCATTGTCGGTTGAGGATCAGGACTTTATTTACTGAGAAACTGGGCAAACTGTCTCTTATTTGTCAAGCAAACATGCTGGATTGAGTTGATTGTGGTGCAGCTGCTTCATCGCAGTTAGTCATCCACAAATTCTACTATGAAACAACAACAGGCGCGCTTTGCCATCTTTAATAAAACATGCATCACTGATCTGACACCTGAAATCTTACTTTAATGCAGGTCCTGTAATGCCCTTGATCACTTTACCCGTTCACATGCATTAATAAAGATCTAAAGGTTTAATAATCCAGCGTCTTAGCTGCACACTGTGGCCAGCAGGTGGCAGCAGAGTCAGACTGCAGTGCAGACAGAGGAGTCTGCTGCAGTAGCCCCTCACACCAGAGCCTCCACAACTGGTGTCTGGGCTCTGCGCACAGCATAAGCAACCTCATCACGTCTCCGTCTAACAGCCAAAGTTGGGTTTCACTGAGCTGATGGAACCCCTGATGTTATCTCGGGTGATTTATGGCGCTGCACGCGTGGCATTGCGGGTGGAGGGGGGGCTGTGGTGGGGATGAGCTTGCGTGCTACTCAGAAAACTCTGAAATAAAACAAATAAATGGGAAGCAGAGGGTTTGTGCGGGCAGGTAAGGACGGGAATGAAAAGGTGATTGAAAAGAGAGCGAGGCAGGACGACTGACAGTGAGGAGGGAGGGAAAAAAGCACAGAAAGTCAGGAGGGTTTTCTCTCTGGTTATCTATCTATCTGCCTCTCTTTTGTTTGTCCTTCTCTTTTCAATCAGCACACAAGACAGCTCCAGCAGGATCGGGAGACAGTAACAAAAACATGTCAATCTATCTCACCTCATCTCTCTAACTACCGTCTGCGGCGATGTGAGTGCTCGTCTAGATGGAATAAGTGTATTTTGTGCTGGCGGTGAAAAACTCCATTGTGTCTCTTTTCTCGCCTATGCTAATGCGACCGGGGAGTGTGGGAGTTGGGGGAAGCAGCGCCGAGCTCCTCCGTCTTCGAGAGGCGAAGGGAAGTTTCGTGGCGCATCAGATGGAAGCCAATTTTAACTTCTTCTTCAAAGGGGACGCTGAGGAATTCCTGTTTTTGTTGGGTTGGTGTTTTCCTGGATGAAAAACACAACCGGGGCTCGTGTTGCTATCAGTGTGAGTGTGTGGTGAGAGGCAAACACAACCTTACCTTGACACCTCGGATGATTAGTCAGGTTGGCCTCGCCTGGAAGAGAGGAGATAAAAAATGAGAAGGGGGAGGAAGTGAAGCACCGAGTTGAATATTATCCTTGGAGGGCATGCGTGTGTGTGTGTGTGTGTGTGTGTGTGTGTGTGTGTGTGGATACATGAACTGGGCAAGTGTATGTGTGGGAGAGCAGCAAGGGAGTTGTGAGTATGTTTGTGCTTATATCAAATACATGCTGGACAACAGGCTGCCTGCAACCTCTCAGACACACACACACACACACACACACACACACACACACACACACACACACACACACACACACACACACACACACACACCTTCAACCATGTGCACACAATGTCCACTTTATTGACCACTCTGCCCATGTAACTGAGAGGATCGATGTATCGTACATCATGTTGTCCACATGGAAACACACTCATCTCTCGTCTTTCAAACTTGCAGAGGTTTTGACCTTGATTTCCAGATTTTTTGAGTCCACGTTAGTCAAGACGTCGATCCTTTAACGTGACTGACACCCAACCCGATAAATTCCTTTACCACGTCTCGTCTGAGAGGCTCGTGTGTGTCCAGGTGTCACTATCAGCCGCTGTGTGCCAGCTCGTGTGTCTCTGCTGGCACTTAAACCAGAATAATTACCGGCTGCCACAGCTCTGTGTCACCATGGCAACATTCCCTTCTTCCCATCAGAGCTATTTATGGTGGTAGGAGGGAGAGAAAAAAATAAAAAATCCACAGAAATGTTTTAAACCAACTCATACACTGTGGAGGGGTATTAAGCTGCAGGTGTGTGTGTTGAGTTGATTGTATTTGTTGTCTTTACACGCAACGTAAAGAGTCCAGGGTCAGTGAGACGGTTTGGTTGTTATCATGTGAGCAGAGTGTGGAAGTTAGGTGATGTGACAACAGGTGGTCGTACTGTATATGGGTGTATATCTTAGTATGGTCACTAGCATCAAACAGAGGCAATCTCCATGACAGCTGAGCAACTTCACCTGCTGAGGAAGGACGCGAGACAAGTTGGACCTCATGCCGACACTTTTTTTGTCAAGATGATGTTTTCAGGGTCTACAATGAACCTACTGTTTGTACTGTGTGTAGTTTAGGTTAGTTCATAAATGACAAACTAAACAATTCGGTTGTTCTTTCATTAAATCTCAACAGACATCTGAAATGACCTTGACTTGTCGAAGCTGGAAAGATGAGTTTTAATGATTAATCGAGGGATATTCCAATCTGACTCTTCCTCTACTCTCCCAATGATACCTAAACTCACTTACCTTACTTTCAGGTAACTTTGATTATCTATTTGGACAAAAAACATCCTGAGGTACCATAAAAGCAGAAGAAATAACAGATTCTTCCTCTTCAGGAACTCTTAGCTTATGCTAATTAATGTTATGATTGAGATCTCTGTCTCATTAGACAGTACTAACTCAGTTTGTTGACATTAACTCTTCGCTATTTATCCTACTGCTATCACAGTTTTTTCACACTTGCCATTATCCTGTAATCACTCTGTTTAGTAAATATAGCGTTAAATTTGTCCTCTGAGGCAAACAGCTCCGGCACATTCTTTGCAGCTGTATTCATCCCCAGTCCTCCCTGTCTCCTACTCTAACATACCACATTTGATGTCATGTTTCCGCCATCTTAACTCAAATGGTATGAAGAACCTGTTAAGTACAAACACAGATCCAGCTCTGGATAACATTGCTGACATATTTCCATGCTGTGTGGAGTAAACCATCCCGTCTTTCCTCTGAGGACTCACTTCATTCCTAAATACTTGATGAATACCATGCATATAAACTCTGAGAATCTTCCTCCCAGACCACCGCCATGTGATACAAGATGCCGAGCCAAGGCCTACAACTGTACGCCTTTCATGCTGTCATTCTCTTTCTCGCGGTGCATTCGGGCTTTCAATGAAAGAAAACAGAAGCCTTGGAAGAGCGACGATCAGCGTGGCCGTCTTCTGTTTCATGCCATAGAAAATAACCGACTGGAAAAGCCATTTGAAAAGGAATGTGTTATGGGAACCGGAGGCAGAAATCCAAAATCTACCCTCGCACAGCTGTACACACACAAACACACACACAGAAAGAGAGACCTGCGACCAATCAAAAGCCCCATCAAGGCATAACCTTCCATGCATGAAACTTGAGTCGAGGAATCCAATCGGAGTCCTGCTGAGACACTACCTGACATCGCAGTGAGGTTTACCAGCCATGCAGACTGTGTGTGTGTGTGTGTGTGTGCGTGTGTGTGTGTGTGTGAGTTTCATCTGTTAGACAAGCTGTTGGACGGCAGCGAAAGACAGGGAGGAAACAGAGAATTAACGACCGCAGGCAGAGCAGTGCGGCTCTTTCTGTGTGACACCTCCCTCTGCAGGGTCCTCTGGGTGCAACGCAGACGGGGAAGGTTTACAGCTGGATGGCTGCTGAGAAATGAGCCCCAGGAAGCTTCTCAGAGGAGAGCCAGAGGCATTTCCACAATAATAAATAATCCAGTTTTTAGGGGAGAAAGAGCCTCAACTTTCTCTAAGAAGCCGTGCTTGTGCGGCACACTGCAGGAAGCTGGAAGCATATTTCTAAAATTATAAAGACAAAAAAAAAAAAAGGAGTTCGCGGAGAAAAGATGAGGAGTTTATTCCAGACAATTAGAATTTGTGCTTCATTTGCAGGAAATTATCCAGGAGGTATTGTTACAGAAGCTTTGTATCCAAAAGCACTACTTCGTCTAATTTCTGTGATCTTTCTAGGCGGCAGAAATGTGAATTCATGCATACAAACGATGCAGCCGCTGACACTCGTTCTGCAGTTCCACAGGGAGTAAACACAACCCAAAGACCTCATGCTCATGAACAACAACACAGATCCCTGCAGGGTCTCTCTGTACTGTTGCACACACTCTGCACTAAATTTCAAAATAAAACCACCCCATGTGAAATGAAAAAGAAGACATCAAAGCCTCGTCTAACAGCCTCCATTTCCCCCTGTCGTCTCAATTTCTCACCCCCAGCATGCAGCATTGTTAGATTGCTAGTGGTTGTCCTTTGCTGATGTCATAATATCACCGGGGTTAACTGAGGACCTGCTAATAAGCACAAGTGGCATGTGCATACACACAAAATGCACAGAACAATTGATTTTTTTTAAGCCTAAACAAACTGAATTAACACACTGACCTTAAAGGACAACACAATGTCATACTTTGTTTATATTTGGTGGACCCTGCCACCTTTCTGGCTTCAAACAGTGTTCTGGGGACATTATTTTCCTCTGAAAACAGCTCGTCTATGATATAAATATTTCTGAGTTTGTATTATTACCTCAATAATATTGTACATATTAAAATTCTGAGTTTGAATTTCTTCTCCAAAACGACATACTGCCCCTTTAAATCAAATCTAGAAATAGTCATTTTTAAGGGCTTCTGGGGGGATTTTTGTCTCCATAAAGCCAGGAACACTACGAACCACATAACACACACACCACTGACCATCTTGTGTCCTGACCGGAGGGCCATTTGGACAGTGGGGGTGGAAAAAAATGGGGGAGGGGAGACAAGAAGGATAGGGGGCTGCTGCCAAGGGTGGAGAGAACAGAAGATGAAGAGAGAAAAAGGGGGTGGAGGTGTGTGGGAGGAGGGTCGTCAAGATGAACAGAGAGCATAATGCAAACAGAAGAAAACAGAGTAAAGAGAGACTAACAAGTAAAGAAGAAAAAAAGGTGTGTGTGCATAGTCATAGTGACACAAATACGTACACACACACCCATCCCAAGGGAGGCTTGATGAAATACAACTCCCAACAGGCTGCAGGGCGAGAGGGACAATGCAATTAAGAGACACAGACGTATCTGTTGACTCAAATGCATCATTACGAACAAATGAAACCTCAAGTGTAACTTCATAACCGAGGTCACTGTATTTCAATGCTAGTCAGTCGTCCACAGTCTGATTTACTAATCACTGTCTGCTATGTGTGTGCCTGCGAGCTTGTACGAGCATGAAAACAGGTGCTTCTGATCAAGGGACGTAATTCATGTTGCCATGGCAGCGCTGCCCATCCTAAGGGTTAATGGTTTTTAGCATGAGAAATTGATCTATCCTCCCTAAATGGGGAAATTGAAACTGCATAATTTAGCGAGGCTCCCCCCGTTTTCTCCCTCCTCTCCCTCTCTCATATTACAGATGTTGTATCTTCATCACTACACAGGACTGCGCTCCTCTCTCTCGCAAGACACCGTGGCTGTGTTTGCTGGCAGCAGCATTTATATCGATCTCCCACTGGGGGACACATAAACGAAATATGAAGCTTTTTTTTTTTTTCCTCTCGGAGCAGATAAACGTTTCACTCCCTGAAGATTCAAAGAGACGCAGCAACCATTCTAGAAAGCACACTGAGCATTTGCACATGTTTGTTTGTTTCTTTTCTCCTTCTCCTCTCTTTGTTTGCCTGCACCACAATGAAAACATTTGGCAAGAGGTGAACTCCATCTCGACCACATTTTACAGGACGGCAGGGTGGTCTCGTGGTTGACTGAAGAATCTGGATACAAGAATTCTTCTTCTCTTCTCTTGAATCCCTCCCAGCTGCACAGACGCAGCAACATGTGTCTTATGTCTTCACCAAAAATGACAACATGAGCGTTTCTATGTCCAGTCCACAGAGGCTCTGTGTACTGTACATGTTCAGATTTTGTGTCAACATGTGTGCGTGCTTGTAAAATCGGCCTCTAGTTAATGTCACACAGCCCCACGGGACAGAACCACTTCCTGTCTCCCGTTGTGTTTTCGAGGACACTGATGACCATGAAGTCCTGGAAAGGCCTGCAGATGTTTTTGTGCTCAGACTCAGAGACACTGCTGAAGCGGAAATTACTGTATTTTAATTGGATGACCGTGAAGATGTAACTCAATTGAGGCCGGAGCTCCTCAGGCGTTTTGCTTATCTGACTACTGGTTGTAAAACTGAATTTCAGGGTAGTTTTGTGACAAATAGAGCATGGTGAACTCACTTTAAAAACAAAAAGCTTATATTTGGGATATAAATTACCCTAATGTTCTGCATAATTCACCATTTTTGCATCTCAAATCGGCTTTCCCCCACTTTCTCAAACTTTATCTAACCTACGATCGTTGTTTTTGCCAGTGGCTGAGGCCGCTGCTTTGCATTTAAATTGTTTGGACTTGATTCTGTGAGCCTTCATTCAGCTGTGTGTGACTGTGTGAGGGTCCAACGGAAAGAACACTCACGCTCTCACACTCAGACACCTTTCAATTTCACTTCCACATTACTCATTCCCTCCCTTCTTTCACTGAAAAACAGCTTTCTCAGGCTTGCTTCGGTGTGTCTCTTACATGATAAATCTTTCGATTTCAATTCTTTCTCACACACTCCCTCCGCTCCTCAAAAAAAGGGGAAGTGGACGCTGACAAGAACCTCGCCCATCAGTAAAAACATGACTGTCGATGACAAGCAAAAACTTTGTTGCCGCAGTGTTTTTTGTGTGGGTTGTTTAAGCAAACGAGCACACGTTAAAATTGAAATTTAATTAGGTATTATGTAGTTTTGGAGAAATCAGAAATATTACTTTTTTCCCCATTACTAAATCAACAAGCTGTTCTCAGAGTAAAATAAGGTCCCCAGAACACTGTTTAAAGCTAGAAAGGTGGCAGGGTCCGCCAAATATACACAAAGTAAAACAGATTGTGTTGTCCTTTAAGGTCAGTTTGTTATTCAGTTGCTTCAGCCATTAAAAGGAAGAGCGTTTGTTAATGATGTCAGTCAATCTGATTAAAATTTCTTCCCCAAAACTACAGACTGCACCTTTATTGAACTGAGCCAAATTCCACAAGCCATTTGTTTCCCCACCGACGGAGCACTTTTGTTCCCTTCGCTCCGGCAGAAAGAAAAAAGCGTTCTTCTGTCATTGTCTGGAATTGATTAGCTTTGTGACAGCGCCGCCGCTCAGCTAATAATAAAAAACACTAAAAACAAAAGCGGCTTCGGTAATTGTGCGGCGGAGCAATTCTTGGTGATTAAACAAACCAGCCAGGCGTGTCATCCAAATATGTAGATGGAAGCGCCGAGCACGAACAAAAAAAAGAGCCGGATTGTTGTAATAATTTCAGGGATTGTCACTCACGTTGTAAGTGACCTTCGAACGCTAATGGAGGGGTTGGGTAGGGGGTGAGAGAGGGGAGGTCGTTGAACTGTTGAACTCTGGGAGTTTGAGGAATGAGCGTGGACGAGGCTTGTTTGTGAAAATTGATACTGAACTCGGAAACACAGACCTTTAACTTCACTCATGCTTACACACACACACCTCTTGATTAGGAAGCGGAAGATTTATTCAGCGCTGAACGACTGCGTGCATAAAATTTCTCTATCATTGTCACCTTGAGATGAAGATTAGCATGAGAGTGAATGAGGAGCAGATACGACCACATCATTATTCAGTGGCATCGGCCTTTATGTGCTGAATAGCCGCCAAGATAAAGGGATTATCAGGGTGGATGGAATAGGATGAGGGACGGTGTGTGTGTGTGTGTGTGTGTGTGAGGTAATACATTCGAAAAGCTGTTAATGAGATGCAACAGATGCCCGGAGACGCATGATCTCATACATACATACACACACACACACACACACACACACACTATCAAAGATGCATTAACAAGCGCTGATATCTTTCTACTTCCAAGTCTCGCAGACACACACCCCGACGCTGTGGAGGCTGCACACTGCTGAAAAAGTGCCACGCAGCACTCCATTTATCTCCTCCTGTGACACCAGCCTTTTGGACAAAAAGCGCAGGGCAATAAGGGGAATTAATAGAAAGTGTGTGTCTGTATATGTGTGTGTGAGCAGATGAGCAACTGAAATGGAAATGCGATCCGTCTTTAGAAGGATCTAAACGCAGCAGGGGTGGGTTTATTAGACGACCCAGACGGGGAAAATGGCAGGGGGTCGGACCCTTTCAACCCCTCTGTAGTGTCGGGCTGTAACACATTGTGGCTGCGCTGGAGAGGGAACACAAGTCTGCCGCGCTAATGGGAGTGTGTGTGTGCATTTATGAGGAGAGGTTAAGGAGGGAGGATGGGGAAGAGTTGAGGAGGAAGGAGGGAGGTTTAGGCGTGCTGATGCAGCTTGTGACCTTTCAGTGTGAGACATTTTTCAGACATACTTGTACAGGCTGGGATTGTTTAATATCAGCCCACTTCCTCCCTTTCTGGCTCTGGTGATGCACCTCTCCCATGTCCTCCACCTCACATAAAACACCAGCTCTATCACCATCTCCCATGTCCCGCAATCTGTGTCTCCGTTCTCATCCTCCATCTCTTTGTCTCTGTCTAATCTGTTTCCCTCCATCTCTCTCTTCATCCTCAAGCCCTGCACCTTTCCTCTCACCTCTCCCTCCGTCCCTCTCCATCCAGACCATAGCATATTCAACAGTGTCTGCTAGCCCATAAAGATATGGTAAAATATGGAAGCCTGCAGGGACTCAAAGGGCATATCTACAATCAGAAACAGCAGCTGGGGGTGGGGTGGACGACGGCTGGGGTGGCCGTGGGGGGTTGCAGCCAAACATACTTGGCAACCTCTATAAGGAGGAGAGGGGGTTGGGGGGTGCAAGACATGGCAACCCTCAGACAGCAATCTTCAGATTTCTGGTTTAATCCACACGCCTGAGCAACTCCGGGTGATTGCAAAAGTCAGATACGGTTCCGCCTCCACCTTTTTCACAAATTCCATTTGATTTCTCATTTCACAAGCCGAAAGCTTATTCCATATTTCATGGCGGTAAGTAGGAGAGGTGTTCAGGGAGGAAGAGGCACTCCAGGTCAGAGAGGAGGAATCAAAACTGGCAGCAACTTTATAGAGTATGTGACCAAATTTGAGCCTTTTTCACATTTTAAAAGCAGAGTTCACTCTCATGCCTGTACGGTAAATATGATGCTACATCCAGCAGCTGGATAGCTTAGCTTAGCATAAAGACTGGTAACAGGGGAAAGCTAGCCTTTGTCAAAAGTTAACTAAATCTGCCAAGTTGTGGTCATTGGACTATTTCATGGCCAAGCACGGTAACCTCCTTCCTGGTGGCCCTGCAGAGACTCGAGGAAGTCACTGCACCTCACCAAGAACAAGTCGGCACATGTAAAGCCACGATGTGTCATTTTTACATTCCGATTAAACAAACTAGAAATAACATGTTAACTAGTGAGCTTCAGAGCTGTTGGTAAGCAGATTTTGTTACCTTCAGAGAGAGCCAGGCTAGCTGTTTCCACTTGCTTCCAGTCTTTGTACTAAACTAAGCTAAGCTAGGCTAAGATAAGTGACTGCTAGAGGTAGCTTCATATATAGTGTATAAAAATGAAGGTGGCGTCAATCTTCTCATCAAACTCTTGGGAAGAAGGCTGATATTTTACAAAATGTCAAACTTTTACCCCCTTCCTTGTCACTGTGAGGTTGCCAGATGGAGAATCCAGGAAGTCACTGCACCCCGCCAAGGAAAGGTCTGGCACATATTAAACCACAGTATGTACTTTTTACACTTAGATAAAAGAAACTAGACATAAAATGTTTGGTAAGAAGATTTTTTACTACCTTCAGACAGAGCCACGCGAGAGCTTTCCTCTTGTTTCCAGTCTTTGTGCTAAGCTAAGCTAAGCTAACCGACTGCTGGCGGTGGCTTCATATCGACTGTACAAATACAAGAGTGGTGTCAATCTTCTCACCTAAATCTCAGAATAATTCTCAAAATGGCAAACTTCTTTAAAGCAACATTATGTAGGAATTTTGTGCGACTGGTGCCCCCACAGTCTCTGAGTGGAACACCACTGTCGAGGAATCCCAGGCTACTGTAACAATATCATCAGATGAAATGTGAGACGAGCTAACTAGCTAATGGCAGCTACAGTTCGCAGCAGTAACATTTTCTTTAGCAACGACTGAAGCCAACTTTCCTTCAAGGAGCTATGAAAATCACAGAGGAAATCAGAGGGAGAGCCAGAAAATATTATCTCCAAAAATATGATTCAGTTTCACAGACATAGTTAATGTTGTGTGACATAGTGCCGTACAGCATTATACACTTCTCCTGGGAGATCTTACCCGCCCACCCAAGTTACACAGTGCAAATACAAGTGATCTGGGCTCAGAGCAGGGCTGGCAGAGACACCATTCACCCCAATACAAGTCAGTGTTCATTCAAAATGAAGCTGATATTTTAAGGTCAAATAGTTACATAATGTTGCTTTAAGTTAACATTCACAGTTTGACCCATTATTTACAGTACCACTACTACGACCTGTTGTTCGCCACCACAGAAGTCTTTTTACAAGCAACCGAATAATCACACAGCTGAATATTTCTACAAAATGGTTTCCATATTCAACAGCAACATGAAGGAAAGGGCCAAATCATGTATAATAAATATATAACACGATAGAATATTTATTTACAAAGCGACGGTGGCTGCGACATCTCCTCTCAAATCAGTTAATGGGGGCGGCTCAGTGTGTCCCGAGGGAGGGCTGAAAACCAAATGAACTAACTGAATGTGCATCAGAGCAGCAAACAGAACGCCTGCTGGTGGCGGAAAATCTGCCGTCAGTCACACACACACGTCCGCAATTATTTATGCACGCACACACAATTTATACAAAAAAACACGACGAGATGGTCACACATTCGAATAGAGATGAACCAATTAGCAGGCGACAGACATCAGCGTGACAGAGCGAGATGGAGGGAGATAGAGAGAGCGAGCGGAGTGAGAGAAAACATTAAAGCAACACTCAGTGTGCAGGCAGCGGCCCGAGAGGAAAATGCAACCGAGACACCTTCACACTCTTAAGGAAGCTGAGGTGGCCAGAGGCGAATCCATCCCGACACAGTGGCTGGATAATGTGTGGAGGAGAGATGGTTAGGCAGGGCTGACGCTCACTGATATTATTCACTCTGAGGGGGAAAAGTAAGTGGAGGACAGACCCAGACTTTATAAAAAGAATAGTGCTGATCAACTGTTTGTATAAAGTTTCGGTTCCTTTTTGTGTGTTTTATAAGGCACATGTTATTGGCATTTTTTTGTTTGAGTTACTGTTGCTTTATACGTAGAGTTACTTCATTTGTTTTCCGATCTTAATGCATATTTTGGTCTTATTGACACTGCACAATTTTAATTTGTAGATTTTTGTGGTTGTTATGTTGATGAGGACCTCGTGAAGACTAGCAACCACTTCACAGACGCTAATGGGGATCCATTAAAGAATACAGGATAATAAATAATAATTGATTGATGGTTTAACGCAACACTTTGTAACTTTCTAGGGGATTGTTGAGTATCATTCCATCCATCATCTATCCATCCCGTCGAAACTGAAGTTGTCAACAGCTAACGAGCGCTAATGGCAACATAAGCAGAGCTGCTTATGCGTTCACAGCACCTCCTTACGTTAGCAGCAAAACAGTCAGTAAGTAAGAGGTGGTACACGATGTAAATAGTTTGAGTAAAAAAAGTTTTTGCATTATAATTTGCTCCAAAGGTGTTCAGCTGGGTTGAAACCTGCTAATTTCACTTGAAGTAACAGAGCCAGATACCACCGGACCTCGGTATCTTAGCAACCGTCAGGTCGCTTACACAAAATACATCAATCTGATGGGCCATTACAAAACGTAATTTGTCGTTTAATCTTGAGCACTCTTTGGTTTCTCCACCATTTCGCCCTTTAACTTGTTTGTCCTTTACACACCACTGTGCACTCCTCAGCAAACACACACACACATCTGAACTCTAACCAAACACACACTCTTCCGGAGTGCCCCTCCACATCAAGAGCCATTACGCTGCAGCGTTTGTAAATTACCTCTCACTGCTCCTGACCGCACACTCATATTTTGCCATTAGCGTAGCCCTGGACACTTAACACACCTCGGCACAACATACACACTCCACGCTGCTCCGACCTCTCGAGAGCTGCCCGTGGTGATTTTTCCTGCCGATATCATCCTGGGTGAAATGTGTAATGCAACATATGACAGCATGTTACAGTGATAATGACTCGTCTTTATGGTTCGGTTACTTAAGAACCTCCTGACTGTCTATCAGCGTCATATCAATTACTGTGAAGCAGGCGATCAGAGCAGACAGGATGTTGCTCGGTGTAAATGCAGAGGATTTCTCAAAGGGGGAAGTCGATTAAAGGAAAACGGACATGGAGTCTTTAAATAGATGTAAACCACCTCTTTTTCTTTGTAGCATGCAATCCCCTCTATTGGTTGTCCTTACAGTCGTTCCCTGCTGCGTGATAGGCAACACAACTTAAGCTTTTCAAAAACTTGAGCTCCACTTTGTGTGATTTTTGCTTCTAAAGATTAATGGGAGATAAAAAAAAAAAAAAAAGGCAACCAGCAAGGAGCATAAAAACATCTCTTGAAGGAGGACTTAACAGTGTGAACAGAGCCAAAGAAGAGATTGCAGATTTGTCTTAAGCTGCTTGGGCACAAAAATGACATCTGCAATCCCTTCGCTCCCTACGACAAATGTGCAAGATTCCCTAGAAAAGCACAACAAAGTTTGAAAACTTTCATTCGAAAATGCCCCTATGATGCATTTAGGCGCATACCGTACACATGAGCGTCGTCGCATTCCCACATTCAACTCCAACAGGAGTCCAATCAAGGTTAAAGAGTCCACCAGGATGTGTGTGTTTGTGAGGGAGTGAAGTTTGACCGGGGATAAGCTCTGGTGTGAGGACGGTTGCCAATTGTATTCCAGTGAGAAGTCTAAAAATATCCTGCACACATACACACACACACGCGTACCTTCCCAGGCAAATAAGCTGGGGAACACAGAGAGCGGGAATCCCGTGAGGAATCAGTGGAATGTAAACAGGCCACCCACACACACACACACACACACACACTCAGAATGCTTAATCAGAGGCCGTGAGACGACGGCCTCATCTGGAAAAAGATGCCCCAGAGAACAGCGCGGTTTGTTGGGATTGTCCCCTTGGTTTACCCCCTATGTCCTTGCACCGTCCTCAAAAAGGGCCCCATGAGAGGCTACAGGAACGAGCTGCATGCTGGGAAATATGTCAACCTTCACCTTTTTGTTTTGCACTTAACATCCTGTGTCGAATGATGCTGCAAATAATGTCGCAGCTGCAGCTAGCGTTGAGGCTAAAGCTAAACCAGGGACCAGATGTATAAATAATGTGGATGTTTTCCCACACGTACACTGGCATTCATGAAGAATGTGTGGTGAGAAGTTAAAAAGCAGAAGAAGAACATGTTTGGTTGATGGTGAATCTATCATGAAATATAAGATGAGAGACTTAACATCAGACGGTATTATTCTTATTATCCCTGTCACAAACACACACACACACACACACACACACACACACACACACACACACACAATACTTCAATCTAATCCTATGCATCGGATAAATGACATCATCCTCTCTGGGTCACACACAACAGTCCTGAGTTAGTGTGTGTGTTTGTGTGTGTGCTCAAGATGCACTTCAGCTTCTCTGAGACGATTTTAATCACTTACACTTGTTGCAGAGTGAAACTTCTGGGTATAGTGTGGTGGGGAGTGGCATGAATTGAACATGTTGCTTTTTAATAATGCACACCAAGTTGCCAAACCCCTGCTGTCTTTTACACTTTCTCAGCCATATGACGCCATTGTTGTGTTATTAGGCCTATGGCCCACATAACCAGCTGCTCTAGAAATGACTTTCTGGGTCGTGGGGGGATTACTGTAGGGCTAACACCGCAGCACACAGTCCTGGGGGCCACAAATGGGTCAAACACTGCCTCATTTTAAAAGCAGCGCTAACAATGCAACACCAGCAGTAACCTTGAAGGTTCATTCCTCAGAGATCAGAAATTCACAAGGGGGCTCTTTGCACCTAATGAGTAGGAACAAGTCTAGACGAGCGAAAGTAAACAACAGCTAATTTCCTGTGTTTTGGCTTCTCCCGGGCCTTGTCCTGTGGTTAGTCCTGCTGCTTAGCTTAGCAGAGTTAGCCTTCCTTCTGCTTGTGGCAACTGCAGCTATTGTTCTGCTGACAGGCCGCTAATAAACAGCCGGTGTCGCCCTGCGTCTCTGTGGCTGAACTCGCCACAAGTGCTCCAAATAAAAGGACCCGAGGAGTTTGAAGTCGTCTGCCTTTGAAAGGGTGGATTCCCATTGTTTCAAGTGGGAGATTCTTTCTTTAGCAGGGAGAGAAATTGTGGTCATTGCAGCTTTCAAGTCCTTTTATAGTGTCGTTTTGTTTGCAAAAATCGGCTGACACATTTGTTTAGAAAAATCTCAAGGGTGGAGGAAAAGAAACACATCAGAGGAAATATAAAAGCCACAGAAGATCACAGTATTTTTTGATAGCTAGCAGGAAAAGTTGAAGGTATTTTTAGCCTTTAATAGTGAATTCCCTCTCAGTTACTCAGGAGTCTTAAAAGGTGCACTGTGTAGTTTTGGGGAGGAAATTTTAATCAGATGAGAAAGATGACTTCCCGGACCGATTTTTAAAATACTTAATAATGTAAATATTAAATATTAAAATTCTGAGTGACACTCAAAAAAATATATCCTGCGTTGTACAGATGCTTCTTTCACAATGTAAGCTTATGTGAAAAAGTCTGGGGTCTTGGCTAACGCCAGCGACAATTAGCAGTTAGTGGTTACTCTAATAATATGCTGCCCCCTATTTGTTTGGAGTATGAGTTCAACAGTTGGCCAATTATTACATATTGCACCTTTAAATACGAGAAGATGTAGAGAAAAAAATGCTTCAGGATTTGAAGAAAAAAGAAGAAACTTGCTATGACTGGAAGGTTCATTTCATCATTACCAACAACTTTCCCTCATTACTGTGTCTGAAGTATCACCTAGCTTCAAAAGCACCTTCCCTATTGATCCCCTCGCTTCATTAATTTAAAAGGAGAGAAGACAGACAGTCAATGTAATAAAAGAACACACTATATGTGGTTATACCGGCCTTATGTTTCCCTGTATGGTCATTAAATTACCCAGACTGCAACAGTAAAGCGTCAAGCTGAGAGCCCTTTCATGTGCAGATCCGTAAAGGTAAAGAAAGTTATGGCAGATGTTTGGAGTCGGTCCAAAAAGCCCCCACCTCATCCTCTAAGACGCGTACAGGAAATGAAAGAGATAGAGAGAAAGGGAAGTGGGAGAAGACATGAATCGACTTCTGAAGCACAACAAGCTGCTTGGAGACTCGATTCAGCCCCCTGAGAAAAACCTCTGGGAGGCTAAAAAACCACTAATAGAAAGTTATTGACCTTAAATCTCTAGTGTAAGTGTGTTACAAACAGTCCTAACTGAACAAAGAAGCACTTATTATTCACCTCAGAGAGATTCCTATGAATAATTAATCAACGCGTGGAGCTTTTGATCCATATGATGATACAATAATGAGCTCCGTAGCCTCATCCTGGGATTTGTTGAGTGGAGCGTCACGCAGTCTCTCGGGGGAATATAGATTTTATTGGTTGTAATGCTAGAAGCAACAGCGAGGACAGGATGTGCATAAAGGTGTGATATGTGACATATGTTAGAACCTGGACTCGAACCCGCAAAACGCACATGGTGTTCATTAGTGCGCTGACCCGTATAGAGCAGAGGAAGTGCTGACAGTGCAGCCAGGCTGACGGTCCTGCAGCGTTTCAATGCAGCTTCCTGGTCCTTAAAATGACAGGGACATTGATTCGGGAGGACAACCATTTGCATGTTAAAGATTGTTTTCATGGCTTTTATTTTGGATAGTTTCGATCATAGAGAGTGATAAGAAGTAGTGAGAGAAAGAGAGAGTTGGTGTTTGCCTGATAGTGGTGCACAGGGGAGATACAGAGCGAGAAATATGTGATAAAAACAATATAAACATCGATTTTGACTTCATGGGAACTTTAAAGGCATCACTTTTGGCTTTGATGATTGACCCTATATTAATTATTAATCAATAAATTGAATAAATCAAGAGATGAATACATAATTAAGTTGCCTGGAGCTCTTAAAACAGCAGAACACGGTCAAAGATGTTGGGCCACAGTGAATCCATGGCTGAGTGCCCTCAAGTCAGCTGAGAATGAATCCTGAATTGTTTGTCTATATTCGCTCTGTCCACAACTAATTTATGCCGTCATGTGAGAGTCAGTGAGTGTGTTTATGTGTGTGTGTGTGTGTGTGTTGTACGACAAACACCCGGGGATATCAAAAAAGCTTGTTAACAAGCCCCCCCTGATGTTCAGAGGTTGGATGCCTTTTCCCAGCTCTTGTTATCGCTCGGCAGGCCGCGTCGCACCAGAGCGGCGACTCCCAATAACAGGCTGTAAAAATGACGATGCATAGCGGCGGCCTCAGAGGCACTCGGCGATACGGCGACGCGTATCAGACAACCTTGTGAGTGTGGCGTAATGAGCAGATGAGGGATGACACAAAGACAACAGACACATTACACACCGATTATTCCTGATGACTGGACTGTGTTGTGTGTGTTTGTGTCTACATGGGTTTGGCCTCATGACAAGTTCATGCAAGAACTCATTCTGCAATCACGTGTCACTGAGATGGAAACGAGCAGAACGGAGGGTCGAGAGGGCTAGAAGTCACTGTCAATATCTGATATGGCGTTAAGATAATCCTATCACAATCGTACAGTAATCCTGTCGTTACTACAAGCCAGAAAACCTGTGTTTACCTTTCATATCTGGCAGGCTTATCTAAAGTAAACAATCCTTTTACACCCATTTGTCGCCTTTCTTTGCAAAGCTCAGCTGAGGAACGGCTCTTATCCTTTTCGTCTTCGAAATAAATACTTAAATAAATAAAAAGCCACTGTGTTTTGACTTCATTTGGTGTGACACGGCTTCATGTCAGCGTGAGTGTTTACAGGAAGTCGCAGGTAGACTGTGACTAAAGCACTGCCAGCTGCTGTGAATGCCACAGTAGCGAGTCACTGGCAGCAAATGAGCGATGAACGTACAGTACACACAGTCTCACTCTTACTAACACACACACACACACACACACAATGTAGAGGGAAAGTTGTGTGTGTGTGTGTGTGGGTCCTCCCGCTCATTCGTTGTAATTCTCCCATAATCCTTTACTCCACGAAATGACACAGCTGCCAGACATATCCTCTTTGCTGGCGCCTCAAACCTCCACTCCTTTCCTTTCCTCTCTTTCTCCCTCTCACACACACACACACACACACGCACACACACGCACACACACACACACACACACACACACTCTCTCTACAACCACTACACATCTTTAAAACAACATCCACGCCGCCGCTGTTGCATCATGATTACTAATGAAACAGTAATAATAAATGACTTGTCTATTAAAAGGACTCAATCGACTGCAGTGCTCGAACGTGAGCATTCATCACCATGACAACTCGATAATTGGACACAAACAGGAAGTCCATTCATAACGTGGGATTTGTCATCTGCTAATTGTGACAGAATGTAAATCACACCGCTGGTTCGGACGGGAGGGGGAAGATGAAACCACGCGCTCGCTTCCTGTTTGCCGGGACCGAACACGCCCTGTTTATGCAGCGGGTTTTTATTTAACAGACAGACAAATCATCACAAGAGCAGAAACTTTGCTTCCTAATCCCCAAATCGCATGGTATTAGACTCTGTATTATTGTTGGTGCCGTGCCTTTTTTTGAGTCGCACCTACTGAGTAAAAACTGACTCGTTCATGATAATCTCAGCTCTGCAAAAGCTCCTTTATTGCATCGCTGCTTTTGTGCAGAAAAATCAATTGAATTTTAAACTCAAAATCCAACACAGGCGTTTTGAATAACAAGATGAAGGGGAGGAGAGTGAGGAAGAAGAGCAGGACGTCAGGATACAGAGCGCCCACATGCCTAGCTGGCACTTTGGTGATGCCAGCCTGTCCATCCATCACCTAGCAACCCTGTAACCAGGTCTGCGTGATCAGCTTCTTGTTGCCAGGAGAAGGCTTTATAACGCAGACCTTTCAGATCCGCACACATGCAGAGACAGGCACATAAAGGCGAAAGAAAAACTTGCTTGCGTGCATGAAAATACAATTTATAGACATGGACGGTCGCCTCCTGCATACATATTCATGGTACACACATGCTTGCATACTTGCCAACATTGGGCTGTGAAGACGAGGATAATAGAGTAAATACAAGAACGTGAGGGTAAAATAACTTTATATTCGTCTTAAATTCATAGCTCACGGTGAACTAAAATGTGACAAATAAGCGATCAAACGTCAACATTTCGAACACAGTGTGTTGAGAGAGCGTGTGAGAAGCCACAACCCCCAAAAAGAACAAGAGGGAGGATGAAAGAGGGAGGAAAGATGATGAGCGAGTGCGACAGGAAGCAAATGTCAGTAAAGGGGAACGTCTCGCACCGAGATGAAATGTTATTTTAGCACACACAACCTCACTCGCACACATACATGCGGTGCGAGGAGAGAATTTTGGAAACGTCTTTCTTCTTTTTGGCACCTGTTTCATCCATTTTCAGCAGTGACACACATCAGGCAGGGTAGTTTTGTGCACGCTCACCTCCACCTCTGCCTCCAGGGACGGGGTTGCCAGGTACCACGACACACACAAACCCACAAGAAACTGAGACATTGCCATTTGATTTGAAGTCGGGAGATTAACGGGAGCACAGTGGGACAAAGGGTCAAAAATAGGTAGACTCACAAAATGTCAAGCACAAGCCTGTTTGCACTAATAAACAGGCGCACACACGTTCCTCTGTGCTACTACCCCGAGTGATTGAGTTACTGAGACAGTCAATATGCTACCTCACATCGAGAATAGAGAAATCAATGCCGCTACACTCGTTCACATTCATCACCAGCTAACGGCACCAGACAATTCAAAATGACTGTCTGTTTAGGGCCAGTCGGTAAACAAGAGCCAACAGACGGAGCACACAGAGTGGGGACGCACGTCTGTCATTGACGTGTGCTGAGGAATGTGATGTCCAGATCAATTTGTACAAAAGAAATCTTTGTATTTGAATATTTGCAGAGTGCTCCGCTAAAGGAGAAACAGATAATGCTGACAAGGATTCAACAGCACTGAGATCCGCCTCCTTGCAAATTCCTCTTGATTGAATCCGTGCATGCTCGGCTGACAATGTCAAGTTGTCAAGCGCAACCCGGCTAACTCCGCTAGAGCAAATGAGCGGGCTATATGCTAACTTCCAGCCGTCAGCGCATGCAAGATGACAGTGTGGAAAAACAAGCGCTCAAACGTCTCTGCGGCCCCGACGTCAGGACAAATGGGATGTGAAGTTTCTGGAACAGTTGATGGTATTGTTGGAGGAGGGCACGGCACGGGGCTTTAGGTTAAAATCCCTGAACAGAAAAGCACGCACATTCTCACAAACAGCTGAGCAGGAGTGTCGTCTGTCCGTCCGTCTGTGGAGTTTGTGTGGTTTAAGCGTACTATTATGGCATTAAAGCCTGAGAGTATTGTGTGTGTAACAAGCAATGCAGAGTCATTAGCGGTGTTGCTTTCAGCGTACAGCATGCTTAATGAGAGGGCACGGCCACGCTGTCTGAGTGATTAGTTACTGTGGAGGCTGAGGGCCAACACCGATTTCTGTGTGTATGTGCGCGACGCAGGGGGTTTGGAGGGAGAAGGCGGGGAAGGTTTAGTGTGTGCGAAATTGAAACAGTCATGCTGAGAAAAAAAACAAAAGCCAAATTTATTCCAACCTGTTCTTAATCCTGGAAATTTATGAAAAATTAGCCTAAAAACACCCATCCCAGTCTCGCCCAACGTAAACGCAAAGCTGTTGTTGAACCGTTCGGAGTACAGGCGTGGGTTTGGGCTCATTTGAAAGGTTATAAGTGGGTGTTTTTTTCCCAAAGCTGTCAGAAGCTCTGTAAATTCCTCTCGCAATAATCTATAGGAGTTTGAACACATTAAATTACGTATTTATTTTTCGCGCCAAAAATAAGCTTGCACATGACCTGTAACTGCCCCTGTTAGCTGGAAAACACAACTTCAAATTCATAACTCAACACTTAACAATTGCTTTTCTGAAGAAATATCCAGGGGCCTGGCAAAAAAAATGTCTTTTTATGACCTCAAAATACCCCTGCCTGAGAGTGACACAGGTAAAATCTCAGTGTAGTTCCTTATTCCCACTAACTTTATGCATTTAAAATAGTCAAAAACAAGTGCTTAGGTGGAAAAACAGCCTATTCTAAGAGCAAAATGCGTAAATCGACATAAACCTGCATAGTTTCCAAGTTTGTGGCTTTAAAAACTATAATAAACTATATATTACTGGACTTGAAATCTCATTGGACACATGATGCATCAGTCATCTGGAGGCTGGAGTGTAAGTGGCTCAGGAGGGAGGAGAAAGAAGAGAGAGTGGGTCACCTGTCTAATCACTCATTGGCTGTTTCAGGCTTTAGGACGGGCTTATAAGCTGACTTTTAACAGGTTAAATACTCCTCCTATATAAATAGATCAGGCACTTTTCATGTATACGTCATAATAAACTCCCTTTTACATCATATGAATTGCCTCAAAGCAACATTTACTGGAAGTCAAAATCAATGAGTAACCACTAAAACCTGACACAGAGCCAGAGATCTGTGTTTGAAAGCCAAACCCTACTCGCTTTGTTTTTTTTATGAGCATTGTGTGGCTCAGAGGAGCCTAAAAATAACCTTCATAACATGGTTGAAAAGAAGCTAATCCCCCAGCCCCATTTGTTGCTCTGACTCAGGCTTTTAATTTACCGCTTTATGACCGAGTGTGTTTATTGCCAGGAGGCGGTGTGTATGTGTGCGGAAAAAGGAAAAGGTGATTGTGTGGAGATGGGAGAGGAACAAACTGAGAAGTAATGTACAGTGAGAGCGGTTTGTCGAATTCCCCCCATCCTGCGTCTCTCCTGCTCCAGCACTGCAGCAGCCACTGCAGCCTGTTTTTATCAAACGCGACACAGGAGCACTGAATAGGCACTATTTACTGGGAGATAAAAACGGGCTTCACCAGACCATCCTTTATTGCCCCCGACAACTTGAGAGGGAGCAATTCTCTGAACATTTATTCAAATCAGAGCGAGAGTGCAGCAGCAGAGCTCACAAAGAAAAGAGCAACACCCACAAACAACCACATCCGTAGGCACACATTCGTAATCAGCTTATATATCTTCAGTTTATGTCTGATTGCACTGAATGAGTTGATTTATCAAATAGTTGATCAACAGAAAAGGAATCAGGTTATACTTTGATTATGGATTAATGATATCAGTAAATATATGCCCCCGCTGCGTACATGTGGTGCCCTTTTTATTGTCTTATTTTTTATTAAATCTGCTAAAATCCACTCACATAAGGCAAATAAAGTGATTAATACATGTAAACAGCTACAGTTTATTACATAGAGCCTCTTTAAGCCTCTTTTTTATGTTAATAACAGATAGTTGCAGCCGTAGCAGGTAAACAATGATTACGACAAAAAATCTTGAAACACAGCAATGCTTTTAGCTACATGCTAACGCCGGTATGCTAACATGCTCAAAGCAGGAGTGATATTTACCATGTGCATCATCTTAGTTAACAGTGTCAGCAAGCGAATGTTTGCTAAATTGTACTAAACACAAAGTAAATTTAATAGCAATCCGTCCAATCGTTGTTGGGATTGAGCTTGATTTCAGTCGGGACCGAAGCGACGGTCCGACAGCCGTCCACAGAGCCAAACACAAGGATCCAATCTTCTAATCAGACACTCATTCACTGCCAAAGACGTTTCATTTATGCTTTCATCTGAATTCCCTTCAGGATTAGGAAAATGATCCAGAAGGATATCATTAGATTGGAGCATTTTACATCTGAATACTAACAATGTTTCGTCTGTTGTGTCTCGCGAATCAGCAACAAGTAGGTCTAATTACAACTTGGATTTCCTGCCGTCACTTCCTAGTCTGTCTGAGAGTTACCACTGGCTCATTCCCCCAAATTCCTCCTCCTCCTCTCCGTTTCTTCCTCTATCCTCAGCTCCATCCTTCCAATCTTACATTCCTCTGGATCCAGAGACACTCCTGAATGAGTCATACCCAAACCTCAGAGTTTTACTGTTATCCCCTCACACCCTTTAAGAAAAGGCTTCCTGTTCACATTTCCCCTGAAAATAAAAAAAAAATGCAGTTGATAAGAGAAAGACAGCATCCCAGAGAGTTAAAGCCCTTCATCAGAAATCAGTCATCTATACCACGCTTCATCCGAAACGTCACCCGTCAACTTGAAAGAACTCACTGGAAAGATCCTTTCTTCACTTCGCTACACAGGGTTCCACTTTTATCTCCTCTCCCCTGTCCTTTCCCATTTTCCTCCTCTCTTCTTGACTCCTTGCTCCTCTTTTCATCTCCACCCCTCCCTTCTAATCCTCCATTTTCTCCAACTTTTCTGTCCTCCCATCACTTCCTCTCCTTTTTTTCCGCTCTCCTCGGTCCCTCGGCATTTGTAGAAAGCTCAGGGGCCTGGTTCAGGTTCAAAACCTTTTTATGTCGCTTTTCACTGCAGCTCAGCAGAGCTCCCTGCTGTGGTGGGTCTTTAACCGGTCCATCTCTCCCTCTCTCTTTCTTTCTCCCTCTCTCTCTCTCTCTCTCTGGCACTGGGAGGTAAACCACTTTCATCTTCCCCTCCCTCTTTTTTTTCTTCCTCTTGTCAAAACTCCCATTCGTGCTATCCGAGAAGAGGTGCAACTTCCGCCATGCAACTTAAGCGTTTAAGCTTTGTAGGCATTTTTCAAAACACTCTACTCCCCGGGCCAAGTGTGTACTCTTCACAACCTCACTGAGCTGTGTGAAAAAATAAAAAGATTATAAAAGTCACAGATAAGCATTTGACAGCAGTCAGTTCGCAGCAGTCAGCAGCAGCTGTATTTCTGCATGACAACCAACGATTACTTTGATCATCTGCAGATGCTTGTTGGTCTGTCGTCTATTATTGTTGTCCAAAAACCCAAATATGTTCAGGTTGCTCTGAGAAGACAAAGAAGCCTCCACTGGAGGCTCGAACCAGGAAGATTTGGGGGCATTTTGACTTGAAAAATGACTGAAATGATTAACCGATTATCAAAATGATTGCTGATTATTCAACAAGTGGTTTCAGCTCCACTCTATTTAAAAGCTAACCAACCTGGACCTTATTTCCCTATGTCTATGTGGCTAATCATCTAATAGGAACAAAAATGTTTGGAATTGTTCCAATATTAAGAAACTGCTGCAGTCAGCTGCCACAAACTGGGCTGCAATGTAATCCCTGTCACCGTCAAAGTACGTCCTCTAAAAGTGCTTATTTATTCACTGACAGGCTCAGATTATTATTCTGCCTGTCGGACAACTTTATGGAAAACATCCCTAAAGAGACAGATCCTCACATCAAATGATTGATGCGAACCAGAATTGAACCAGAAACAGCTGCTATCGCTCTTGCCAAAGCCACCACAGTCAATTTGCAGAAACAGTAATTTTACTGTCAAAAAACACACATTTAAGAACACGGCAGAAAAAACACAATAAAACTCACCAGAATCAGTCTCCAAGTCTGGTTTGGTCAAAATAAACTCGTAACTCACTGTCTCACGGGCAGACATCAGAGAAGCAGCTGGTGCAGAGCCAGAATATTTCCACAGGTTGTTTGAAAATGTTTTATACGAGTGCTGATGCACGAGTTCCTATACCAAAAACAATACTGCTTTGTATGCTTTCCTTTTAGGAACATATTTGCTTCCCTTTATTCATTTCTTTTTTTTTTTTTTTTTTAAAAAAGCCACAGTTCCCAAAAATTTTGCTGTGTAAACAAACGCAGACAGACACCAGCTTTGACAAACAGCCAAAATATTTAAGCAAAAAAACTGACGACGAATACCAAATAACCAAAAAGACAAATCTGAACAATAATTCAAGGCCAAATCTCATTACACATTTTGATTGGTAGTGTACCAATTAAAATGTTTAAATGAACCAAAATGATCCATTGAAAAGTTCTTTCAATAAATAAAACTGTACCCTTTCTTGAAGGACAGCATGAAGTTAAACTGTTAGCACAGTTAACATGCCAAACCCTCCGACTTTTCATCAGGCAATCTAAGAAAAACATCAGGGACCGACTGTCCGGGAACTGAAAGGCCCCTAAACTCACCTCAACAATCACCTCTTTGTTCTCCCACTTGGCTCAAACATCTTTTCTCCAAATCTATTTACTCATTCATTCAGAACTCTCTCTGTCTGTGTCACTCTCTCTTCGTATCTCCCTCTCTCTCTTTTTTCCCTCCTTCCTTTACGTTTTGGCATTGGCATTGTCTACTCCTGGATAGTGGAGCATATTTACCAGTAGCCAGCGGAGGCAAACAAGCAGCCTATTCAAAGAGCTCGGCAGCGACATAGACGTAGAAAGGAAGGAGGAGGAAGAAGTGGGGGGGGAAACAGAGGGAGACGGAGAGTAAATTCCCGGGATGACTTTCGGATATCAAGCAATCCCCTTCATTTCAGAGATCACACAGCATGTGCAAACAGTCCTAATGGCTATAATTGCATCACCATCAAGATCTGCTTCAAATCTCATGTTGCAGGTTATTGCATTCAGACTCAATAGTACAAACACACACACTGTCTGTCGCGCTGTCCTCCTCCCACACACACACATCATGCTCCCTGGTGACATAATGCCCTATAGTCCATTAACAAAATACTGTCCCTACAGTAAACAGTCATTTTCAATTATGATAAAAGCCACTCTTCAGAGACAAATTGATAAAACCAGCCGCTCATTTCCTCTGTACCGGCCAGATAATAGCTTCAAACAATCATCTCTGAGGCTAGACAGAAATCAAAACCGATCACTTCCTTTATGTTGAAGTGAGGGCAGAGGCAGAAGCTCAACGATCAAAGAGATAACAGAAAAAAAGGAGAAGCTACTTTCATAGTCACTGGCACTTCAATAAGGAACTTGATGGTTCCTTATTAAGCAAAGTTTAGATTGGTAGCTTTAGAAAACCCCTCACATGTTTCACGCAGTAAGGAAGTGTTCGCCAATATAAACACACAAAGACAAGAAATTTAATACACGATACTTTCAGAGCTGTGATAGCTTGACCTCTGGATTGCATGCACAAAAAAATTCAACTTCCTGGAAAAAAGATAGTTAATCATCCCCAGATCACTTTGGTTTGGCAGCTCACGACACTACAGATGAATTACTAATGAAAAAAAATCATCACGTAGCCTTATTCTTACTATAATAAATTGTCTCATACATGCAATCCTGTATTTATAACAGAGCGAGCTCATTTCTGTGCATCACCCTGTCCACTCCACACTCGGCTCTCTAAACTCGACACAATAAAAAGGAAAAACACCCTTAAAAAACATTGTTTGACCCTTGAGAGCTCAATCTTTCACTTCATTCTCGCTTTTCTCACCTGTCTGTTCTTCACCGTCCTTCACCACAGTACTACACTGACACGTACAAATCACTTGGGAAAAACAGTTTGAAATAGCTGCCCGTGTAATTTCGGCCTTTTTATCAGAGCGCACACATAGCAGAGCACGTACCCACACCTTGTTTGTCTACGGCTTATATTAATACGCTGGTGCCCGTAGAGATAACGGGGGCATTTCCTATTATGAGCCTGCTTGGGAAAAGGGAAGAGGGAGGTACGCTTTAATTGTAAGCAGCACAGACTGTCTTTTTGTGTGTGTGTGTGTGTGTGTGTGTGTGTGTGTGTGTGTGCGTGCATGCGCGTGCGTGTGTGTCCAAGTGCCTCTGCTCAGGATTGATGCCAGTAAGAGGGATGCAGGATTTCAGACACTGAGAGACAGAGAAAGAGGAAGGTGGTATGAGAGTGCAAGGATAGAGGGCAGAGGAGAGAGCGGTGACAAATATAAAAAGAGGAATGGAAAGAAGACAAATAAAGGGGAAATGTGAATAAGTATGAGACATGGTGGCAGAAGATTAGTTTGGCGGCGGACTGGAATGCAAGACGAGATGAAGAAAGAAAAGGAGGTGGGAGGGCGGCGAAGAAAAACAAGGTAGAGTGTAGAGAAGACGGAAGAAACCGATAAAAAATAGGCCTAAGGACAGAAAGAAGGGGGAAAGGGAAATGGGGCGATGGCAGCGCAGATAGACAGTGAGAAAAGGTGTGAAATGGTGTCGGCTAGCCTGAGGTCCTTGGTGATGGATGGAAGCCAATCCACCGGCCGTCCCATCCTTCATGTGCACTGAGACAGACAAACAACCACCCTGTAGAGCACAAAACCTCACCACAGTATCACCTGATAAGTGTGTGCCTCGCCACCATGTCTGATTTAGATGGAATGAACTTAAAAATGGACCAAATTCAAATTGAAAAGGGGACCAGCTGTATAAGATGGGGCACCAGTGTGCCGAGGGCACTTTATCATGTTTTATCTAGTGTAGGGCATCCAAGAGGGCACTTTCACAGTGTTTTTTCGATAATGGGGGCACCTTCCCCCTCCTTGAGTCCACGAGACGTTGCTGTATTGTTATTTTTGTCCTTTTTCCCCCCCGAGTCGCAAAGCTGTGACATTACAAAAACGTGACTCAGTTGAAGTGATGGTCCTGAAGCACCATTAATTAAAATGTTCCAGGAACGACACCAACACGGCGATATCAGATCCTGCGACCAAACACACACATGGTAGAAAAGTGCTAAATATACACACAGAGAGACATCAGATGGCCAACCAACAATCATCTCTTTGTCTTTTCATCACGTCCCCAATGACCCTCTTTCAGCTCCAGTTATAAACTGTTCATGAACAGATATTTCCCTGCAAACACATGATGTCAAACACCCGACCCCCATAAACACATGATGACCTTATTAACATCGACAGAACACTGCCTTACTGTGTTGTGCATTTCGCATATAACAAAAACAAAAATATTACTTGCTAGCTGTTTTTTCACTGATGGCTTTTGTCGATGAATACACCCGGAGAGAAATACCCAGACAGAGATGCAGACAAGGACACAGGTGAGTTGAACAGAAAAGGTAGCCAGATCTCACACAAAGAAATAGATATTCTCACAAAAGCAAAGTCAACTGCAGGGACTACAAATGAGGCTCAGGACATGCATAAGTGTGCACGCAGACCTTTGCGTGTCGGATGTGCATGTATGCGTGTGAACCCTCCCCGCAGTGCTTTAGCCAGCAGAGTGTGAGATGAGGATCCTCCCCGTAGGTGACATTATAGCATCCCACCCCTGCAGTGTGTGACTGTGTGTGAACGTCTGCTGCATCAGCAGCACTTTACACCGGGGAGAAGGGACAGCCTATACCCACTCTGTTCACTCACCCATGTCTCCTGTCCATCACCTCACCTCACCCCTCCTCTACACTCTGCACGCCGCTGATCATTTGGCCACCGTGAGCTCGCAGCTCGACACATGCAAGCCACATTTGGGGAACTTAAAGGTGTTACAAGTATTTCTGGCGTGCATCAAGAATAAAAACAACACTTCCCATAAACTGTTACAGGGAGGGTGTTGCTACGTGTCCCCTCCCAGTCCTTGGCATCGCTCCATTTGACTTGAAGAGCCAGAGGCAACAATAGCAGTAGATAGCAGCCCATGATAGCAGGGAACAGGCAGTCCTACGCCAGAGTAAAACTCAAATAAAGACATGTGGGCTTGAATGGTTTTCCTCTTAACTCCAAACAGGTGGCACACAATGTAAAATCAGTCCATTAGAGGCTGCCGGCTGAAAACGCTCTTTAATGTTTCCTAGGAATACTCACAATAGTGTCACCTAGCCAAAATTATTGAAATCATATTACTACCACAGTACTACAGACAATACATGCAGAAACAGATGTTCCTGATGATTGTTTGTTTTGAAGGTCTCGACAAAAATTCCATTCACCTCTTTTGTATTCGGTTGGCAACATCTCGGAGACAGATCTCAGCAGATGGACCAGATACGTAAGAAAATATTCTAAGCATTTATGTTTACCATAAACATTATCAGCTCACCATCACAGCTCAAGGTCTTCTAACTACCTTCTTGGGCTTATAACTGCATCATATAGTTTTCTTCATGGGTGCTTAGTTGTCTGTTAGATTTGTCGGCGTACCAGCTCAAGAGCCAGAGCCCTGATGTGTCTTGTATGGTTGTTTTGGAAATCATACACTTAAATGAGCAAAGTAAACCAGAAATGAATGAATGAATGATGATGATAATATTGATACCACTCATGTCTGTAAAGCAAGTATGAAGCTGCAGCCTGAAGCTAGTTACGCTAGCTACTGGAAACATGGAGACACAGCTAGCCTGGCACTTGTAACCTCTTTCACAGCAAAATTAGTGTGTATATATATTTTTAAACGCAGGAAACCCACTAAGATGACTGACTCCTTTCCCATTGCCAGTACGAGTTAGCCTCTTTGTTTTTTCTGTCACATGTGATGTCACAAACACTCTAGAAAAAAGGAACAAGTAGAAAGCAGCATGGAGGCCAGTGACAATATTACAGGCGTTACCTTTTTTTCGATCTTTTGAGTCAGTCTCTCTTTCAAACTCAATTTTTAGCAGGTTTACGCACCTTTAAAAAATAAATATCATATACATATATCATCATTTGATCTGGGAATAAATGCTGATTGTACCCTTTCCACTGAAGACAAAATCCAGATGTTAGTGTTGCTGGGTTTTTTGTCCAGTGTCAAAGAGGAATTAGCATGCTTTAGAAATGTTAGTAGGATTTTGTTACTTTGGACAGAGCCAGGCTAGCTCTTTCCCACTGTTTCGAGTCATTATGCTAAGCTAAGCTAACTGTTTATTAACTGTAGCTTCATATTTAGTGTACAGATATGAGAGTGGTATCAACTATTTCATCTAATTCTTGGCAAGACGGCAATTATGTGCAACTTCACAAAAAGGACTGTTCCTTCAAGCACGAAAGTTCATCCCTACTCAAGAGTGATACTTTCTCGCCATTTCTGTCACGATGCATCTTCCTGACAACTGAGCTAACTCCATTCGTAAATGAAGACAGTGTGATACAGTTGAATGCTCTGAAAAGCAATTTAATCTTTTCCTGCATAGCATGCGATGACAGCGCACCAGAATACAAGTCATTTCAAATTCCTCCACCCTGTCCCCTCCCTCGAAGCAGAATCTAACATCAGGGGGTGAATACCTAACAACTTGTGTTACCCGCAATTCCTGGGAAGAGGGACTGTGATTTCCCATTAGAGCTTCCCCAGGGCAATCTCAGTTAATCGCATCCGCAGTGTTTACTTGCCTAGAACACGCCACACACTCCCTCAACCCCTCTCTCTCTCTCTCTTTCTCTGTCTCTCTCTGTCTCTTTCTCTTGCTCCGTCACGCAGCAGCACAGAGCTGAGGTTTGTTCCTGCGCTCAGAGTCTGAACACAGCACAAACACAGAGCTGCAGAACCGCCAAACACGAGCTGAAACACCCTGTTATCCTTGAGAAAATTGCTAAGGGCCACCTTGAGGTGATAACAGTGTGTGTGGGTCTACGCGCTGCATGTATGAAAGTGGTAAACAATCGTGTAATATGTTTTTGAGATTGGATAAACTAAGTTATGCATGTGTGTGTCTATATCTCATAACTGTGTGTGTGTGTGTGTGTGTGTGTGTGTGTGTGTGTAACCTGTGAGTGCATGTGTGCTGTCTATCTGATAGCACATTTTGTGTTTTGGCTGGTGTGTGTGTGAGTTTCTGGGCAGGATCAGGCAGGATTCCAACTACTGTACGTCAAGACAAACAAGTCTGGCTTTAACAATGTGTGACATGTTAGATACAAGGACCCAAACACACACACACACACACACACACACACACACACACACACACACACGTGAGAGTTTGCATTCCTGAGCTTGGCTTACTTACATAATGAGATCAGCTGTTTCTTGCCTCAAAGTTGTTGCATCTTGCTATTCCAAGTGAAGTATGAAAACACACCCTTTCACACGCGTATGCATGGTTGAAAAATAATGCAACAACAGATTTTATGTGCTTCAACGTTTGCCAAATGTTTTAGGTTCTTGTGCAAGTAAAATATTTTGAAATTTAGAAAAGCCCACTGGAGCTCCTCTCTCCCACGGAAAACACTGCTCCTGAAACGCCTCATCAGTAGTCCCGCCTTTAATTCAGCGACTTTCTGACATCGCACTGCGTCACCATGTCACATATAATATCTCCTTTACAGAAGATGTAATGAAAGCGATATGATCTGACACTGCTTTCTCTGCTGTAATGAAATGTATTCAATAACATCAGTGATGAAGCTGTAAAAAAGACAATCACCACCACAAGATCTCCCACTGGATGATAAATCTTTCCAAAGTCCGAAGCTCCAGATTTTGCCGAAGAAGAGATTCATCATGATTCAACATGTCGATCTATCATTGATCAACTAGTGCAACACATTAACTCAGCAGAGCATTGGGGAGTTTCCCCATCTGAAATAAACAGCTAGGTGCATTTCCTCATCTTACAGAGGTGCGAAAAAAACAAATTTGTCATCTATCTTTTTTTTGACATGTGCTTGTTTCACTGTGGGAATTTGCATTTCTGAGCTGAACGCGGCTCTAACCCTGCCGAGGATCCATAAACTCTGTCAAGTGCACCCTTTGAAGATAGTGTAGAGGCACTTTGGGTACTCTAATAACAACCACAAATGGGATTTCAAACAGCATAACAAGTGTCCTTTTCTCTGTACAGAACAAATGAAAAATCAATCCTGCGAGGGTCAGTGGTGTTGAGGAGACTGAGAGGAGCACCAGTGACCCAACTGATGCACTGTAGATCAATATCCTCTTTTTATTATTAGAGCTGCTCTTCTTCCTCCTCTTCTGTTATAACCTCCATCTAATCGTCTTTCTTCTTCTTTTTCTTTCCATTTGTCGCCGAACTCTCTAAAGTTAATTATCATTTTTCCGAAAGCAGCGAGGTTCCTCTTTTGTTCTACAACGACAGACCTCGTGTAGTGAAATGACGGATTAGAGATAAATGAGCATCATTCCCTGCAGTCACACTAAATCTAAAAGATGCCAAATCAAGCTAATGAATCATTTACCACAGACTTCTTACACTGCAGCTTGATGAGGCCTTACAATAAAAGCACTTTGAATATACAACATTGGCTTTCACGCAGTGGTGGGAATGGAAACTGAAACCCTGTCCACTCAGCCCATTAACCTGCGTTTTCAATAGAAGTAAACAGGGTGTTTCCTTCACAGTTTGCAGCTAGCCCACAGAGGCATCCCACGACCACAGTGTTGTTCACTGCTATTTTGGCTATGACACGTGGTTCCTCTTTCTTAGCGAGGAAACAAAAAACCCAAATGCAAGGTGAGAACACGCATGTTTTCAAAAGTTCAAAACAACATCAAGCTTAGCATCATGCAAAAATAAGGTAGAGGCCAACTTGGAACATGTTGTTTGGTTTTATGTCCATGAAAGATGATGTTTCAGTGATGTTTTGGTGGATAAAAACATATAAATTCAAATCTGTAAGGAAAATAATTATACTAAAGGAGACGTTATGCTCATTTTCAGGTTCATATTTTATTTTGGGTTACTACTAGAATAGGTTTACATGCTTTAATGCTTAAAAACACATCAGTTTTCTCATTATGTCCTGTACTGCAGCACTGTATTCCCCCTCTCTCTTAAATGCTCTGTTATAGCTCCTGTCTCTTTAAGGCCCTGACCCTCCTGAATGCCAAGTCTGCTCTGATTGGTCAGCTCACACACGCCTGAGCCAGCACCGCTCACCTTGTCTCAGGTTGGATCTGTCGTGTTTTCAGCCTTAAGTTAGCATCACTTCTACCATGATTATAAGCATAGGTTATGCGAATGTGTGACGTGGCGATGCAGTGTGCAGTCACAAGATCATGGAAAACAAGGCGGGACTACTGACGACAACTTTAAAGACCTTTTACATGCACAAGAACAGATATAACACACTGAGGGAAAGGAAAAAAAAGAAAAAGTACAATAGGTCTCCTTTAAGCTTCTCAATTTTGCTCCGTCCAAGCTCAATGCAAGAAAAAATACTCTTCCCAACAACAGCACATAACAGCATTTCCCATTTTCACCTCTGAATCCTGCTCAATCCAAAGCAAGCTTGACATTTAACAAAAAATCTTTGGTAGTCACAGCAACACGCGTCTCCTCCGTACTCAATCCTCGGTCCAATCCCCGGAGGTGTGCGTCTCAGATGGACAGGGGTGTCAAACAGGGCGTGCAGGGTAATTGCAAAACCTGGGGTGCAGAGCCGAACGCTCTGCTGTTTGCCTACCAATGATGGGGATGAGGCTTCTTTGCTTGTTAAAGCCTAAGTGAGTGTGAAATGTGTATAGTCTGCTAAGCGACAATCTTGACAGCCTATGATGAAACTCTACTTTCACAGCAGTCGGACAGAGTGCGATTATACTTTCTCCTTTCAGCCGCAAGACGTCGGGGCCCAGCACAGCAACATCACTGTGTTCTCCATCAGTCCAGACACATTAGGAGCCGTTTTAATGAGCGCAGAATTAGAGGCAGCTGTTCAGCCTCGCCCCTCCTGAACAGGGAACAGTTCAGATCATGCAAATGACTTTCTACAAAGTAATTTTACCACAAGGTGATGTGACTCAAAAGCCTACACCGAGGATGAAACAGGCCTGCTGAGGTTAAAAAAAGCAGATTTGAATGATTCAGTTCTGAAGTATTTCCTTAAAGCAACGGACAAACACATAAAGGCATAGTCTGATACTCTGGGATACAGTTAATTCCTTTTTACCCAGAGTTCGATGAGCACACTGTAGAAATGGAAAACTGAAATCAGAGGGCCATCACTTACCCTGAACACTTACTCAGCCATCCTCGCCAAAACTCATGAGGTAGCATAGCTCAGAACACACGTCTACGTCCGTTATGTTTCACCTTCCAAGTGGTTCAGCTGTAGAGAAATGTTCGGCCCGCTTTCACAGAATTCTTAAAGGCGAACATAATGTCAAGAACAGGATTTGATGTTTCTGTATCAAGACATGACGTCTGCATTGTCTACCGAATTGACATACGACAATGTCCGCATTGAAACGTCACTGGGTTGAGGGGCAGACATTATGTGTCTGTGAATTCGAGGCAGTGTGTCCCCAAGGCAGGAGTCGCTTACTAGCAAGCCACTGTAGTCAACACTGTTTACCACTGTTGTTCTGACAGCAACCTCCGACTATCCCACCCAGCCGGGGAAAAAAAACTGTCTCCTGTCACCAGCGGAGGAAGTCAGCTCTCAGACATGGAGACGTAACGTTAGCGCATTGAGCGGCGACAAACTTCTTGTTATTTCCTCTCCCACATGTCACAAACACCGACAACTCCTGACTTACGGCAACTCTGAGGGGACACACTACTTTTTTGCGCTCTCTGCTGGGGGGCCTTTTATATCATTATGCTACGATGCTACAGGGCTCAGTAGTCGTCCATCGGCTCGACCCTAATCTCTTCTGTCTTATCTGTCCAAAAACTGGAGTATAAAAATGACAAGTCGTGATTTTCGGAGGGGGTTGTGCGCCAGACGGTTTTGTTGGCCAGGAGCAGTGACTTCCTGGAGTTTCGGCTGCTGGTTGCTTGGCAATAAACGCAACTTGACATTTTCTAGCTTTGGGCTCTGTACCAGTAAACAAACAAGATACATTGTGTTAATATCTAGAACGTGTCAAAGGTGCTGCTAGGCTTTGGACAGTGCCAGTCTAGCTGTTCCTCCCCATTTCCAGTCTTTAAGCTAAGCTAAGCTGACCGGCTTCTGACTCCAGCTTCCCACTGAAAACTAGAAACAGAGCAGACAAAAAACTTGAAAGCTGCGCAGTGTGGATAGTCTGAGGAAAATGTTTGGACAGCTTGAGTGCCGATCTTTTCAATTAAGGGGCGGTTGAACAAAAGGCTCCCCAAAGAGACAAACTCTGTCGTTGGTGAACGCTCTCTTGGCCCTTTTGGCTCCTCACTCATCTCCCTTCTTACGTGCAACAGCTGCACGTCCCCGACCTCGTCTCCATCCAAATACCAGCATTAGCAGCATGCTATGAATACTCCGAAGTTAAAATTGTCACAAAGCATTTGGCGTGCTGCTGTCCTCTCACTCTGACATCTGTGAGAGAGTGACAGAGATTCAGTCACATATTGACATCCAGCTCTGACCCTGACATGTGGCTGTTCTGAGCTGCAAAAGACTGCCAGCAACACAATACAATGAAAACAAAGCATTGGTGAGCATTTGGGGGATTTTTCAGGGGATCGCTTGAATCGTGTGGCCGTCGTGCGATGTTTGCACAAGGAACCCTGCGCTCGTTTCAGGCTCGGTCACACATTTAGGATTCAAATCACAACCGCTGCCAGATTCGGGCCGAGCGGCGGCTGTTTATTTACCGTGTTCCTATTAAGAGATGTCAGGGAAATACCAAATTCATTAATGTTTAAGCGTAAAACGGGAGGAAGTGCAGTGAAAGCAAAGGGAAGCTTATAAAACAAAGCGCAAATTGTATTTGCTGAAGTGAATGTCAACTTCTGTGAAAGCCAGTCCGCTGCAGGGTAGATGGGCTGCCAACAGTTCCTATTCAACAACATCAGCACAGACTGAGGGAGGAGAGGGGGGGGGGGGTTTCTATTGGTGGCATTTGGCGCTGTGTGCCCATGGGTGTGTGTGTGAGTGTGTGTGTGTGTCTGTGTCTGTGTGTGTTGGGGGGGGGATCTCAAGGAGAACTGACAGAGTGTGAAAAAAGGGGTGTTTATTTATTTGGCAGGTCAGCAGAGATGAAATTCACAATTACAGAGGGAGACGGGTGGAGAATACGTGTGTGCTTCACCGCGCATCACACATGTCGGTGTGTGCATGAATTTACAGAAGGAGATGTCATGTACTTGTCAGCGTCGGCGAGGACGGTGCTGTTTAAGCACGTCTGAGGTTACCCAGAGGGCTGTGCAACACACACACGACCATCATTCATACAGTATATGGTGGTAGCCCACATATGTGTGTGTGTGTGTGTGTGTGTGTGTGTGTGTGTGTGTGTGTGTGTGTGTGGGTGCCTGTCTGTGATTAAAACCTGTCTGTCTGTCTGTCACTGTGGGGAAGTTGATTTGTACCCGACCAACAAGTACAGGCCTATCTCACTTTAACGACGATGATCAGATATTTTCCCAGAAAGGTTGTGGTGAGCAAATGAGGAAGAAAACACAAAAATTCACGCGTGAAAACAAAGATGAGAAGATAATACAGACATTTTATCTTCAGGTGTAAGTCCATTAATATCACTGAAAGTTGAGGTCTGTCACCAAAGTCATAATCTCTGTTCTCGGCCCTTAAAGGTGCAATATGTAAGAATTGTAGTTGAAAACGTTCAAAAATTAACGACAATTATCAACCAAAGCTCCTGTGCTAGCGGTGTAAACACCAACACACACCTGGTGCTCCCAGTCTAGACCGCTAGATGCACGGCTAAATGAGCTAACGAGCTAACAGCGGCTACAGTTAGGGGATACTTTGGTGCTCTGTTTGTTTTGAGTATGAAGTTGACAGGCGGCCTGTTCTTACATTTTGCACGGACACCGTGTAGTTTTGGAGAAAGAAATTCAAACTCAAAATTTTAATATCTATAATTCATATTTTTTCCATGAGTGAATAAAGAAGCTGTTCTCAGAGGAAAATAAGGTCCCCAGAACACTGTTTGAAGCTAGAGAAGGTGGCAGGGTCCGCCACATATAAACAAAGTCAAACGGCATGAAAACGTGCCGTCCTTTGAGGCCCGTTTTGTTTAATCGGTTTATTCAGTCGTGAAAACAAAGAGCTGTTTGTTTAGCTGATGACACATATCCACACACTTTCTGGTTTGCACTAATTGGACAATTTTTTAATACCCATATTTATTATTTAATGTTTGTAAATAAAAATACAAAACTGCTTATACTTACACTGTTCATATTATAAATACTATGTCATATTGTAAATACCAAGTTCATATTGTAAATACTATGTATATACGAGTTAATTCTATTTCTTATCTCTATTATATTGTTTATTTTTTACTTTTTATTATTGTTTAAGTGTGATACTGTCCTTTGGCTGCTGTGACTAAGGAATTTCCCCATTTGCGGGACAAATAAAGGATTTCTGATTCTGATTCTGATTCTCTGATTCTGATGAAGCTCTTTCCGGAAAAAAAATTACATATTGCACCTTTAAGACAAATGAACCTAATGCAGCAGCCTTGACCAAATGAAGAGAGAGAGAGAGAGAGAGAGAGAGAGAGAGAGAGAGAGAGAGAGAGAGAGAGCTGACATCAGTGTCATTTCTCTGTTTTACATTAACAGGAAACACGAAAGGTTCAAGTGGAAGGCAACAAGTCGACTGTCACCGCTTCTCACATTAGGCTTCACACTGCGACCACCGAGGCTGCCGCAGTCTCAACTACTACACACACTGTCAGTGAAGTTTCCCTCCACACACACACACACACACACACACACACACACACCCTCAGCAGTGCAGCAGTGGCAGGATGGATAAAGAAGACGACAACTTTCACACACAGCTGTAAAAAAAAGAAAAAGACACGAAACGAGCTCCTACCAGAGAGAGACGACTCTCCGCAGCCGTCGGCAGTCGGTGTCTTGCTCTCACACAAAGTGGTTGTTGGGTTTGTTTCTTCTGTCCTCCGTCTGAAGCTTCCTCCTCCTCCTCCGCTGCTGCATGAAACAAGTCAGAGCGATGTTTCGTGCGTGTGAACGGGGATGAGACTCCTTCTTCAGCCTGCGCACATTTTCTGGACGTGACGGAGACGCGGAGCTGCTCATCAGTCTGCCGCTCCGCTCTGAGCTCCGGCAGCCTGGACGCTGCTGGGAGGAGGAGGGGGAGGAGGGGGAGGGCTGGAGAGCTGCCGCGCAAAGCTTCCTGGGAGATGTAGTCCGCGGTGGCTCTAACTTTACTGAGAAGTCCCAGAAGTGCTGAAATACAAAGGTGGCAACTGGCTAGGGATGAGGGGACTTTTAGATACAGTTAATTTTCTTTTAAAGATAAATGTTTGTTTTTTTTCTCTCCAGTGGACTACATGTAAAAAAAAAAAAAGAGAGATATTTGTGTAAAAGTACGGAAGCCCTAAAGGGCCATGCTTTCATACATTTTATTTCCTCTGTTTTCCCGTGATAACAAGTTAATTTCATTTGTTTTCTCAAGATCTCGAGTTATTATCTCGAAATAACAACTGCCGCTTTCCCGAGATAACGATATAATTAATTTGAGATCTTGAGAAAACAAAACGATAGTGTAGTATATTAAATCATTGCAGGAAACATCAGTCAGTGTAGCAATGTCAGAGGAGCAGGAGCATATCGATCACCATGTCACATATCTTTTCAATCAAGGCCTGACACAGGCTGAAATAGCATTATGCCTTGCTATTACAGATAATATACACATTAGTGTGCGTAATCTAAAAAGACGTTAGCAAGGCTTCAGCTATATCGGCGGCGCAATCTAAGTGAGCCTGATGTCGTCGTTAACTACATAGCTGACCAGTTACGAGGTCCCGGGCGTCTCCATAATCTCAGGCCTATCATGTCACAGTCATTATCTCGAGATCTCGAATTAATTATATCGTTATCTCGGGAAAACAAAGTTTCGTTATCTCGAGATCTCGAGAAAATTATCCCGTTATCTCGGGAAAACGGCAGTTGTTATTTCTAGATAATAACTCGAGATCTCGAGAAAACAAATGAAATTAACTCGTTATCACGGGAAAACGGAGGAAATAAAATGTATGAATGCATGGCCCTTTAGGGCTTCCGTATAAAAGTGAAGATGTGTTGAAATATTTACAATATATACACCTATATTAAGCACTTCAGTAAAAGTGTATCTCATATTGAATGTTAAGCATCAAAAGTGCAAGTAAAAGTAAATTATACATTTGTTTACTTCTATTTATAAACATAAAATATACATTTTTTCCATTAACAAAATGTGTGTTTTTCTAAATGTCAATAAAATAAATCAATTACTTAATTCATTATCAGGGCTTTTTCATCTTTTTTTGTTTTGTCTGTTTATTCCTTTGTTTTTATCACCTCTTTTTTCCTCTTTCCTAAATTGCACTGTCTTCAACTGGGATGTAACCCTTTGACCATATGTAATTTTAAAAAATAAAAGTTTTAAAAATGGACTACTTTGGCTTTAATGCAGCATGCAATCTGCAAAGTAACTAGTAACTAAAGTATTCAAATAAATGCAGTGGAGTAAAAAGTATTTCCCTGAGACTCCAGAACAGTTTGCCTCGCGGGGCTCAACACACAAAAATACTTTGTCTGATAATGACCTTATGATTTATGGGTAACATGTTCAGTTACAGCTCACATGCAGAGAGAAGCATAAAACTAGTGCACTCCTGTTTATTACAATCAGTCTTAGTCAGTGATGCTGTGAATTTATGTTCTTCACACCCCTGGGGAAACCCTGAGGACTTCTGGGAGCTCCTCAGAGAGCCAGAACCTGAATACTGACTGGTGTAATGAATGCTGTGCTGCTCTCGAGGGGGAAATACCTTTCCTGCAACCGCACTGGTATTTCCCATCTCACATACATTGTTATAATGTCTCCCGGTGCAACTCCATGTTTAACACTCTCATAATACGAGCAGCACTAAGTTTTCAAAAGGTCACAGGCAGAACATGCTAAACACCAGTGTTGCATTGGAAGATCATTTCTTAACTTATTATCGTGCTCAGGCACAGAACTCGATAGATGAAATCCCTTTCACCAGGACAATACTCCTGTTTTCTTTGAGGTCAACAGTCCCCTTGAGCTTTCATTGTTTCTGAGCGCCCTCCTCCCCACTTTCTTATTCCTGGACTTACAGTACGGCTACTTAATAAGTATCTTTGTGTGTTGTAGTGGGTGTGGGGAGTTTATAGGAAATGCTTCTGCCTCTCAGTATCCGTGTGTCTAAATTTGGAGCCCCGTGCCTCCACTGTCAAACTGTCACAGGCTGGGTCGGACTGTCGGTCGCTCAGGAAAGAGACTTGAGGCGTGCTGAAGTTAGGATAAATTGTGCGAGCTCTGGGGTGTGCTGATCTGAGAAAAACACGTTTGTTCTTCACACGCCCTGAAAACAGGGTGTCTATAAATACCCAGCGTCGCTGACCAGAGGACAGGGAAGTAAGAACACAATGCTTAAGTTTTGTTTTTTTAACAAGATTAGTATGCAGTGTAATGTCTTTTTTTAAAAAAAAGCCAGTTAATGCAACTTAAAGGATCACTCCACCAAAAAAAGTAGTGCAAAGCATTTTGCAGCTCCAGAGGAAGCTGCATGTGATCTGCCACAAAAGGCTTTATACTACTTTTTTCACCTATGCAGTAGTACTTACAAGACCTGTAAACACACTTTAATATGCAAAATTTGGGGAGTCACCCTTTAAGTTAAAGTAGTTTAGTTTAAGTGCATTGTGGGTAATGTAGGCTGCAGGTTTTGAAAAAAGGAAGAAGAAAGCCTGGAATAAAAGAGTTAATATCTGTTTCTGCCATATTGATTTTGAGCATTTGTTTTTAAACTTTCTATACTGAGTCCAACAGTGTGATAGGAGTGCAATGCTTCCTGACGCCTACATTACCCACAATACATCTTAGCTTCTGAGTGACATCACTGGAGGCAGTTTATCAGAATACATGCAGCTTCCTCTGGAGCCACAAAAGGCTTTACACTACTTTTTTCACATATGCAGTGATACGCCTCAAGACGTGTAAACAGATTTTAATGTGTAAAATAGGTGGAGTTACCCTTTAATTATAAGTTTATTGAGAAAATATACTGGAACTGCTGACAAAACACAGGCACAAGGTTCTACCTTCAACTATGAAAATCAAATTTGTCAGCCTTCCCTCGCAAAAAATGCATAATTGTTGTTTTGATTTCATGCTGCAAGAGCTCCTCCATTACTGAAGCCATTCATGCCCTGATTACATTTGACTGAAGCGCTAACACAGTCAAAATTCAAATGCATTTCCATTTCTGACATGTTTTTATACCCTGACAAGCTTTTGACCTTTTTTTTCATCTGCTGAGTGCAGGAAGCAGCAGTAGCTGGGGACCATTTTCCCCATCCTGGTCTATTTGATTATGAGATGTGTCTGTTTGATTGTCTATTTGGAGAGCAGCACCTCCTTTATTGACTTAGTGCCTGACAGACCCCTCTGCTCGTCCTCTCCTAACGTAATTCTGCTCTGTGACATCGTTTGTCAGATCATTACAGGGAGGTGCCACAGTCACTTTCCCTGCGAGTTGGCTTTAATGAGCTTTGTCATGCCATTATGAGCGAGTTGTTGCTGTTTAGGCTACATATCTCTACTTGTGCTGCATTTAAAACCCCCCGTATAAAGACTGTTAATCTCACTACTACTGTTGTTATTTATTAACTATCTCTGTGAGCTTGCAGAGACACCTGTCATTACAGGAGAGAGCAGGAATGCAGTTGTACAACACGACACCTGCAGAAGCTGATACTCGACGCCCAAACGACCGATCTCACTATAAATAACACCTTCTCTGGACCCCATGTTGGAAATGCATTTACACATAAGACACACAGCGTTGCAGCCAATAAATTCCACGCCTCACCTCACAAATGTTAATGCACCCACTCTCGGAGAGCAGATACAAGACAGTTTTGAGGGATTGTAAGGCAGGAAAACACATTTTTGACTTTCATGAGCCTGCAGGTGAAGAGAACTGTGGAGGTGGAGGTTGAAAATATGACAAGTGGCAGAGGATTAGGTCTAAATACAGACTGAACTAATGAACAGGTTTAAAAATATAACCCAAATCATCATTATCACCATCGTTATAACCAGATAATCCTAAATGTATGAGGCAGGCATGGCTCAAATAAAATCCACTGGCCGTTTGTGACATTTTGTGCCTTATTTCTACCAGTTTCCCTCTCAGCTACCTGACACTGGTGAGCTCTCTATCCTCTGGCGCCCCCTAGTGGCTCACACGAGAGGCGCCATTCTACGTCACAGCGGAGGTCACAATATCAAACATGGCGGCTCCCAGTAAAGCGACCGTGGTTTTGAAGGCTGTGAAGAAAATAGCGATTAAGTTTTCTCCGTTTGAGTCTAATGTCCGGTCCACACGGTAAGAAATGTGTGTTTTAATGTGCTGCTGTGTGGGAAAGTCACGGAGACTGTGGATAAACCGTTTCCAAACAGCAGTCGCTGCTACAAGATGAGCTAGCTATGTTAGCTAACTAGCCGCTACAGTCTTCAGGCTGTATTTTAGTTAGCTAGCTAATATCTTGTTGTTGTTTAGTGAGATGATTGAAGCCTGCGGTGTGGTTGTAGACAGTTTGTGTTGTCGTCCCAGGGTTTTGTCTTACCTATTCTCTACACAGCCACGTCAACCCTAATATACTTTATATTAATTCATATTCCTCTTTAATAACGCTACCTGCTGCTGGAAAAAGCTCAACTATGTTTTAATACAGCCAAATTACGTTTATATTTACCTGCCATGCTGACCTGCACAGTATAAGGAGTGATTTATTGAGATTAAATGGTGTAAAATGTATCTGCACACTAACATAGCTATTTTATATTGGAATTATAGGACATCTTAAAATTTTGGGGTACCCTCTTCCACCCACAGTCATCATATCAGGTCTAATAAAGCTAAACAAATGAAAACACCTGTTTTGGTAGGCCCTTTAACCTTTGGACAACTTGGATAGAATCAAAAATAAAACCTATTTTAGTTTTGTGTTTAGTATGATGCAAGATATAAGCCCTATATGTGTAATGTATTGTTTTACTCGCGCAGTTGGGTAGAAATCTCCTTGTCTGAAGTCAATTTTTACCTGCCCCCATACAGATTTTATTATATTTTAGTGACAATCAAGTAACAACAAGGACTGAAGACACAGTGTCGAAATGAAAATGGTATGACACTCCCCGCTCCTTCTCCACAGACGTAGATGCGTTAACAGTGAGTGAGTGAAAGTACAGGCTACAGCAGATGCTTCACAACTTAAAACCTAATGAAATCAAACAAATTCAAATCTTAATTACGTCCGACGTGCTCTCTGCCCTGCTGACAGTCACCTTTGCACAACACGCTCAGCATCAAAATTGGCAACTGCTGCTCCCTCAATGCTAATGTATTGCACTTTCCACAGCAGTGTTCAACAGAGATGAGAGGGAAAACGAGATGGCGCACTCCTTAGCTACTTTTATCATTAGCTTTGGAAAATACGATGCGTTTAGTTCTTTCATTAACCACTGACCGATTCTGGAGTGCGAGTTGCTCATTTTACTTGCCCCATGTTGCATTTTATTTGCACCGGCGATCGGGCAATCGTTATTGTTGAGCTCCGGTCTACTATCATTAAAACAGCAGAGGAAGAGCTGTTCAGATCCATTACTCAAGTAAATGTTGCAATACCACATTGTAAAAATACTCCATTTTAAACTGAAGTGTAAAGTAGACAAAAATAGTACCTCAAAGTGAAGTACTTTAATAAATGTACTTAATGTAATCAGTCTGTCGTATGCTCTCGTTGCCCCACAGGGAGTTCCTGGCCATGGTGGGCTCAGAGAAAGCCAGATCGACCAACATGAACTGTGAAGTGGTAACCACCGTGAAACACGACAAGTCTGAACCTGTAGTGGATATTACTTATTGTAAGTATTACTTTACCACATTCAAATCTGTGTAAGAAGATATAGTAGATTTTTATGGCAAAATTTCTCGAATTGTTCTTACACGTGTAAGATGGAGAGGTTATCGAGGAGAGAATGTTGAATTTTGCATCTGTAAAACCTCATGCGGATGATATTAAAGGTGCGAAAAGCAATTCTGAAGGAAGAAAGGTTATCGTTGAGTCTCATTCACAGGTCATCAAGTACTCATGATTTGGTGTTGGTTGGTCGGGCCGGCCACCAGTCCAAAGCGTCAGTAATTTGACGACCTTTGAGCGAGACTAGACAATCAACTATCTTACAAATTGCACCTTTTAACTTAATTTTAAACACTAACACATTTATTAAGTTTTGGCTGAGAGAGAGAGATGGTCACAAGAAAAACTAAAACTAAAGGCATCGCAACCATAAATTACATTCTGACATATTGATCTCCTCAGACTTGCCATTGATTGATGGGTGTAATTGGGGAAAAGGCTGTAAAATGTGGCTCTTTACATGCATCACAACACGTTGGATATACTCAGGACTGTATGACCTGGTCTTGGACTTTCATGTTGCTGTTGTTACTGCCTGATATTACGTAGTATGTACCACCCACGCACATGAGTCAAGTATTTACCAAAAGTAAAAATGTCTGCCATAGTTCAGCAGAACATTATAAGGATGTGGTCCATTGTGTGTCCCTTCACTTTTGCACAGAGTCAACTTTTCACCTTTTTCCTTCTTGTACTCCCTTTTACACAGAGATCAGTCATTGTGGCTTTCTGAGTCATCTCATTGTGTCTTTGTCGTTCTCCTCTACAGTGGATGGAGATAGGCTGGTGATGAAGGGGGCAAAGTTGACCAGCAGGGAAATGCTGAGTGCATTTCAGTCCCGGTGCACATCCAAGGATCCACAGGCAAAAACTGCAGCAAAGAAATGATGAGCCTCATGTTATATGTGCGAATTTATCTGTATTTATGTGTATATTCTTGGATGTTTATAATTAAAGATTTTCATTTAAATGTGGTGGTCCTAGTGTGAATTGACCTTTGACTTACTGAAACTACTCCTTAAGTAATGTGATGTAATTTCAACGGCGTGATATTGAGTCAGTTACTACTTGAATGACACATTTCAGATTCCTCAGCCATTTAAAGACCAGATGTTCTTTGCTGTCAACAGATGTTTCTACTGTTAAAGTGAAAAAGCGTTGCACTCTCATGTTAGGGGGAAATAGTTTCACCAGGAGCCCCATCAGCTTATGCATCATGCTTATTTCCTCCTTGTTGAATACATCAGTTGAAACGCTGTAAGAACGTGCTGTGATCAGTACCGGTTCATGGTGTGTCCTTGCATAATGTGCCATTTTCCTGATAAAAGAGACCATTCCAGCGTTTGAGAGAACATTATGCAAGCTCCAACCTTTGACACAGCAGGCCTGAATGTAATTTGGCACAGAGTCTCAGATGCACTGAAAAGAAAAAAACCTTTCACCCAGTTATAGATAACTGAAATCCTGTCCTCTCTGTTCGCTACCCTCTGTTTCATTAGCATCTGTAGCTTAACTGGTTTTCTCCATGGATGCACTGTAATTACAGCCATGTTTTTTTAAATGGGGCTTGCCGTTCAGAAGCTAAATAACTTAAATGTTTTCTACTATACTGGGAACTAAAATTCCTACCATGGCCTAATGTGAAACATTTCACAAGTTGTAACTAATGGCCTAATTAGTTAATAATTGATTCAGGCTTTACAGATCAGTTGTAGCCATTAATAATTCTACATTAACAGATATGAATGTTACTAATCCATCATGAAATGCTAATGGGTTTATTCACTGTCTAACAAACCATTAAGTCTGCAACATGCATGTTAGTAAATCATTCAAAGGGTTTTAATCATTGAGTTTGCAGTTTGCAAATGTTAAGTTGTCAAAATATGACTTTTGGTCTGGGATTGTCTGCAAAAGTGGTTAAAACAGAGGGATTTTTCCCAACCTGGCAACCCAGATGTGTTTAATGTCTTATAATTGACAGTGTGCTACTTGCTTAAGGCTCATTGGATGTGTTGTTGCTGCATGCTAACATAATAATCGTATTATTATTATTACATTTTAATAATAATTGACATTTAATAATGCAGGGTGGTGAAAGACACACATTCAGCTTAAAATATAAATTAAAACCGCATGAAGATGTGACGTTTTTGGGGGAAAAATTACAATCTAACTGCTCATTTATGAGAAAAGTCATTAAGTCAGGGATGCTAGCAGCTAGTGAGGCTGGAGGCGGGATCTCCACGTTCCGTCATGTGACGTAGCGGGCTGTGATTGGCTCCCGCCGCGTCGCTGGACGTCGGGCTGGCCCTTTAAAAACGAGTCTGTTCCCACAGTGGAGGAGAGTTGAACCCAGAGTCACTCCGCTGCTTGTTCTTGTCGTTGTTGAGGATATCACACCAGAAAACCTGCAAAAATGGTTGAGAAGTTTGTCGGGACGTGGAAGATGATTTCCAGCGAGAACTTTGACGACTATATGAAGGCAATTGGTAGGAGGGTGTGCAGTTTGAGCTAGCTTGACAGTTGCTAATTGTTTAATTCATGATAACTTTTTTTTTTTTGTGTGTGTGTGACGTCTAACTTGTTGATTTCATGTCGGATATGCTGCTTTTTGACACGTGTAGCATCTGACATGTATTATAGGAATCCTCTGCAGTCATGTTGATAAAGTGCAGTTGTACTACTCTGTTATATTTGATGTATTTTTCTGCAGGTGTGGGATTTGCGACCCGGCAGGTGGGCAACAGGACCAAACCCAATCTGGTGGTGACCATGGACGACCAGGGGATTGTATGCATGAAGACCCAGAGCACCTTCAAAACTACTGAAATCAAGTTCAAGCTCAACGAACCATTTGAGGAGACCACCGCCGACGACAGGAAGACAAGGGTTAGTGTGGTCTGAGGGCAGAAAAAATAAAAGAGAGAGAGAGAGAGAGAGAGAGAGAGAGAGAGAGAGAGAGATGTCATATCACAGTCAGGGGGTCTGCCTGCTTTTCTGTGCTGGGATTAACAGCTTGTCTGTGTTGTGTTGCCCTGCAGACCGTGGTGACTCTGGAGAACGGCAAACTCGTGCAGAAACAGAGCTGGGACGGCAAAGAAACAAATATCGAGAGGGAGGTCACTGATGGGAAGTTGATAGCGGTAAGGTGTTTTTTATCTCATGACTTTTTTTCTGGGTAGGAAAACCAGGAGCAACTGGCTGTATGACTTTGAAATTAGTTTGTGCAAAAGTACCTCATCACTTGCATCCTCCATCATTTTCCCTGAAGTCGCAGCCTCCTTTTCTGTCAGATTTGATGCTTACATTGTAATAAACATGCTGCCGATGCAAATGTAACAAGTTCACGACCACTTATTCCCACCGTTAATGTGTTTTCACTCTACCTGAGAGAGCAATCATGCACCTTAGGATGAAAATAATGAATTAAAATGACATTATACTACAAAAAAGTCTTATGTTATATGAGGAGAACAAAGTAATTAAGTACTGTAAGAACAAACGCCTTATTTCATCTCATAAGAAATAAACACAGACACTCCAATAGGAATATACTGTAAGATTAACTGTGTAAAAATCAAACACACGTCATAGAGACTTGTGTAAAAATAGCCTCTGCACACTGAATTCTTCCTAAACTGCAAACATATGCAGGAATCCATCACCTCGCCTCACCTGATCTCCCTCTTCTCCCCACAGAAATGCATAATGGGAGACGTGATCGCGGTGAGGATGTACGTGAAGGAGGCATGATGGGAGTCCACTCCGACCCCCCTCATCGTCGAAGGACGCATCGCAGGATGACAGGCTCAGTTCAATGAGCATAATACCAAACTAAAGTAATGGCGTGTTCTGCTCCTCCTATTCTTTATCTTCGCTGTGTTGCCAAAAATTTAAATTTCTGTGCCTCTGTTTCTCCAACATGACACATTTGGGTTCATTTGGAATTGTTGTGGTGATTTGAATAAAAATGAGAATTTGTCGAAACGCCGTCTCTGTGAGTTTATTGACTGTTTATCGCTGGTTTTTGCTGTTTATTTAAATGGTGTCACGTCCAATTATTCTCGAAAAGCATGCTGAGGAATGCTGCAGTTAAAAAAAGTGCTCTAATGGGAACATACCACCTAATCTGACAAGGCTGACTCCCCTGGCTTCAACTTTACTCCCATGCTTGGTGAACATTACAGTAATTATTCCACATGCTGTCACTCTTTCCAGCTACTTTAGCTTGCACAGTTCCCTCATGCTTCCTCATTTTTGTCAGAGGACAAAAGCAAAACATATTCCCTATTTTAAGGTCAAAACTGTCAGCCGTCCTGATGATGTACGATGTGTGTTGGCAGGGACCCCTGAAGGAATGTGAACTCTTTTTAGAACTATTGAGAGCATCATGTAGCGAGGTCAGCGAGGAAATGTATCCCCTCTTCCTTTCTGGGGAGGTCAAACATTTCCCATTGCACATGTTTTTGGCAGCTGTACGTACACGGAGAAACTAAGAAAGCATTATAGGTCGTCCCTATAGACATCCCCACCCTTTGGCCACTGGTCAAGTGTGTGTGTGTTGGTGGGGGGGTGGGGGGGGGGGGGGGGGGGATTGTTCCAGAGGCAACGCCACTTTCCCATGACAGGAAAGGGAGATGATAGCACTGATTGGACCTAATAGCCCAAACAGCTGAAACAGGTGGAATCGTAGGCCAACACTCTCGTTCCCCTCTGCGTGGACAATGGTGCTGGCAGAGGTCGAGGATGTTCAGCGCTTGAACTTTTGGGGAGATGCCAAGTGGATGAGAATATCAGAGCGGACGGCAAGCAAAGGTCACCAGTGTAGAGTTGGATCAGTGTGTCAGTGGACATGTTTTTAATGCCTGAAAGACATTTCGCCAAATCCGTTAGAGGAGGTGGAATTTCCTTTGTTGCACTGCTCCTATCTGATAAAAAAAAAAAAAAGGCAACTTGGCATTCAAATGATGGCAACTACTGTAAGGGAGACATGTGGTTGTTTTCTTGCAAGTGCACTCTGTTTGATCAGCTGTTCCTCTGTTTCATTGTGGATGTTTGTGCATCATGCTGCCTTTTAATACAAGGAAAAAGAGGATAGGTTCCTCTGTGTAGTACAATGTAGATTAAAAGAACTGTGCCGGGTGCTCTTGGAAAACCGGAAAAAAAGTACTTCAAAACCAGAAAGGCAATCCAGGCGCTCAGAAACCAGCCAATCAGAGGCAAGGATTGCCACCGACTGATCTGGCCACATTCCTTTTACTTGTTGTATTGAGCCCTGATGAAGACCTAGTGGCTGAAACATGTGGCTTTTTTTATTTATTTTTTTTTTTTTTAATGATTTTGCAGCTATAATAAAGACTTTAAAACGCTATATTAATATTACTTTCCACCAGTATGATGGCTTTTAATTCATACCATGCTAATTTATAAAGACATGGTGGCTATAAAGTTTACTTGTTGTAAACTCTGCATCTTTCCTACATGCTGTGAATACTCTGCAGTCCATCTTGATCAAAATGATCTAAGGAGCTGCTGCTTCTGTCTTCTTCTAATGCCTGTACGTACTAGTCAAAATGATGGGTGTTCTGTATGCACATGATAACTGTACTCTCCATTTTCTCACAGCCAGAGAGAGAAAAGATCACATCTGCTCCGGATTGACTTACAGGTGCAGTGCTTGTGCTCCACGGGCATCCCCGTCACTTTGTTTGGATAACTGCGGGGAATGAGGCAGATCTCCACCTCCCTGTTTCATCTCAGACATCTTGATTTGATGAGTCCTCTGTGTTTCTTAATTATTCAAAATAGAGCAGGGAACCGGAGCTGGAAACTGGGAGACAATTGAACGAGATTTAAGACTCTTTATGCAAGTAGCTCTCAGTGATGATTTATAGCATCTCTAATATTTGAAAACAAGGAACATACGACCGTACACATTAACAGTGTGCATCTGAAGACCATCTGAAATAATACTCTATTAGCTGAAGGCCAAACAGGATAGAAAGGGAGGCAGGAGGTATTCCACTGCAGAGGAAAGGTCCTGACAGAGGCAGACCTTACATCAGCAGAGTGGTTTCAGAGTCACAATTAGGAAACTGTTCAGGAAGGAGCTGATAGTGAGAGGCCTGCTGAGAGTTAACTGGGAGAGAAGGACGGTGGAAAACAAAGGGACAACAGGATGAACTGGAGTTGTGATGTTGATCAGTATGACATTCTTTCCTTAAATAATAGTAATAATACCACTCTTTAAACTTTGAACCACTATAATACTCTAATGCAAGTAGAAGTCCTCGATTGAAAATATTAAGTAAACGTATGTGAGTACAATCATGAAAATATGCGTAAAGTATTAAAAGTAAAAGTACTCAGTGCAGAAAAGTAGCTTCTTTTATTCTGTCATACATTATTTCATTGGATTATTATTACTCACGCATTAATAAAAGCAGGATGTTGTAGCTGGTTGAGGTTGAGGAAAGTTGGTGAAGTAGTGAGAAATGCCATCACAGTTACACAGAGCACAAAGTGACACCTTCGCAATGTTTGTTTTTGTCTAACCAATAGTTCAAACCTAAAAATTATTTTAAAAAATCAAATAATTGAAGTAATGAGAATGAAAAACATCTAACTCTTAATTCTCCTACTTTTTGAAAATAAAAAACAAATTGAAAACTATGAAAAATGATGATTCTTGGATTCATTTTCTGTCAAAAGAGCGATCGATTAACCGACAACCGATAGTTTATTAGATACTGTAGTTTATTTAGTGCCAGAACATCATATGTTATAAGCTGTTCATTATCCAATATGGACAAATTAAAGCTCTCAGGCAGTGGCGGACTCAGGATGTTTGAGGGGCCTGGGGTGAAAAAAATAAAAAGGGGCACCACATGAATGCGAGGAGGCTCCAGCACACCGAAAGTCGTGATATATCTATAGTGAAGAGAGGGCACTTCACCATGTTTCGTCCACTTGAAGGGCACCATAGAGGGCACTTTTTTTGCACATGGGGGGACCGTGGGGGTCCACCAGTGAAACGTACCATATTTTCCTCTGAAATGTAGTGGAGTCGAAGAAAGTAATGGAAAATTGCATGATAAAACGACGTACCTACAATCTGCAAATAAGTTCTCCAGTACTTAGTTATATTCCACCACTGAATACCACTTCGATATATAAATAATGAGGCATATATGTACGTTATCTCCCTGAAAGTGGCTCATATACTACTCAGATAATAAAAAGTGCTGATTTCCCCTTGTTGCCTGCTGTTTGTCCGTGTGTGTGTGTGTGTGTGTCTGCGTGTGTGTGTTTCTCGTGATAGGCAAAGGTATCTTGTTGACACTGAGGTTGTTCTGTGTCAAGAAAGATTGTCTTGGACTTTAAGAAGAATGGACTCACATCCTTCGCAAAACATCTGGAAAGCTCCACTTGAGCTGCAGCGTTGACACCCTTCCTCCGCTTGTCCTCTGCTTGTCCTTAACTTAAACTCTGTCAAACACAAACACCTTTCATGTTCAAGTGGACAGGACGGGGCTAGAGAAGGTACATGATGTGCAGTACGAGCTTTAATTCCCACGCCATTGCAGACTTCTTATGTATTTACTTGCCGTGGATTGTAGAGGGGCTGAGTTCAAGGTCAGACACTTGCTAATTCCAGCCACTCACTCATTTTTTAATTCAGGGATGCTGAGCGGTGGCAGAGTGAGCGAACACGATGTGTTGACCACAGTGTGTGAGGCTGTAAATTCTCAGTCACAACAATCTAATCTATAAGCAGGTCTGGAGAACAGAATTTGGGGATCACAGGAAACCTAAAACCGCAGGAAATGTAGGAACAAACTCAGGGACAAACTGTTTCCACATCTGAAGGAGTGTGAAGATTAGTTTGGTTATACAGACAACTGTTTGTAGAAAGTGACAGATCGTTTCCTCGCATGATGGGACAACTTTATAATTCAGCTGTGATTGATGTACAGTATATGTCAGCATTAAAGCAATGACACAAAAAAACAGCTATAAGTTTCACGAGAACTTTACGTCAGCTTTTTTCATCGTGGTTTGATGTTGTGTCTGAACGACTTTGGTTTCAAGGAAAAAGACGGACAACAGCACAATTCCCACTCCCACTCTTTTTGTTTTTCGGACTTCGGTTTCTCCTACAGGGTGGGGACGACCTGCTGCTGTGAACTATATGCCTCCACTTTAACTCAAAACCACTGAGCGCACATTGATTTTACCTCAACCCTCTCCACAGGATCTATGGCACCTATTCTGACCCAGGATCAGTCACCGAGGGCAACCAAACAGCTGGGCAGAAACTATGTCAGTTGAGGCCCCGCCGAACCGTAGGGGAGGCTTTCTTTCCACTGAACCCCGCAATCCAGTTATACTTTAGAGTGAACTCTGATTTCACCAACGAGTCCCTGAATGTTATGCAAGCTGTGCCCCGTCTGGTCGGTCGCACAGAGGCAGGCCGCTCTATTATCTCCCCCAAACACCCGGAGAGACATGCCTGGGATTCCACTAAGGGACATTCTTTAGGATTAGAGATCGCAGTCCAACCAATCAGTCCAAAACTGTATCTTCAGTCATCATATATTAGCAGCATTTAGCAACGCAATCGCTATAGTAAATGTTGGCGATGTCCATTTCTGCAGACCACCACTGATATGTCGAAACTTTATAGTTCCTTGGGTTTATATTTCAGTTTCATGTTGTGACAACGCTGTGCGTGCAGTCTGGTTAGGTTCAGGCACAAAAACAACTTGGTTAGGGTTAGGAAGAGATCATGTTTTGGTCTACCTGGTTCTGTTGCCACAAACAGGGCTGGAGCAGGTCCTGACGTCTCAATAATAAAGTGGTTTCACACGTTTACAAATGTTGAAACGCTGCTCAAACAGTGGTCTCTCATTAAAGACGTCCAGTGGCTTAGTGCTCACAAATTCAGAAATGCAGGCTTTAAGAAACATGAAATGCTTAATTCTGCATCTGATGGCCACATTTCTCACTTGCCTACAGGATTAAAGTCAATTTCAGTGACTCTGAAATTAAAAAAAAAAAAAAAATCTCCTTGGGCTCCCAGACAGAGAGGTCAGAGGCTCAGCTGAGGAATGTGTACAGGAGGCCACCTAGTATGAAACATATTAATATGTATTTCTGGGATTGAGATGGTGCTCAACGTGAAATGATGTACTCAAATAGTGTAGGGCCAGCTCAAAATATAACTTCTAAGGGCCTCTGCACTGTATATGAGGAAATACATTTCTGCCTTTGAGGACAACACAAAGAATGACTGTTTTTTCAAGTCTTCCCACCAGGAGTTCCTGCCAAAGCTAAGTGTAGAGCGAGACCCCCGATTGTAAAGCTCAGAGGAAGGATGATGGAAATCTTTAAAGTGAGGCCATACAAACCAGATCCTAAACAATAGTTTCCCCTGGAGAGCACTGCAACTGGCTCTGACTTTCATTCATACACAAGCATGATCAGCTGCCTGCTATTTTTTGTCCATGTGTTTATGCTTGTGCATTTCTGTTGAAGAAAGGGGTAATAAAAGTCAGGAAGTGTTTTCTGCTCTGGATATGCCACAAGTTGTCACAGTGCCGGCTTTAAATCCGCTCCTCCTCCTCCTGTGACTACTGTGTGACGGGACATGTGATCTGTAATCTGGATGGGGTGATGCCGATGGGGGAGTGAGGAATGGGGTGATCTTCGAACGCTTGTGAGTCTCAGCTTGAATATACGGCTGTGTGTGTTAAACCAGATGGGAAACAGCATACTGTAGATCTCTGTTTGTTCACATCAAGCGTTCTTTGTGCTCAACCCTCAGACAGAACTCAGTGACTTTGTAACATGCGGAGCAGTTTATTTTATGGCCGCAGCACGAAGAGCGCGAACGGAAGTCAGCAGAATGGACTGGAAACACTAAATTATTACATAATTAAATCAGTGAAACTGTGAGATGCATTCATTTTACATACTCAGCCCTAAGACAGAATAAATGCATATTAAACTTGAAAATCATGCAAACCCATGTTAATGTTAATACTCTTATGTGTGTACAGTTTGGGTTTTTTGTTTTGTTGATATCCTGTTTTATTTTGTAGCTAACTCCTCTTGTATCTTGTTGTCATGTTCTAGTTCCTGTGTTCTCAGTGCTAGGACAATCAACTTCATTAAAGCTCGCTTGTTGTTGTACTACCTGCCTGCTTGTGTGTCTTGCGTTTGGGTCCCTTCTGCGTAACCATGACAGCGTACACACCTAACACACTCTTCCACTTCTGCATATATGAATACATGACACACTTTAATACGTGCTAGCAAACACACACAATGCTTCCTCTAAAAAAACAAACAACAAATGTTCAAATTGTAATTCTGTTTGTTATGTCCTACTGTTGTGTGTTAGTGTTGTTATATTCTGTTACATCTAAACAAAATGCCACACACCTTCTTGAGCCAGACGATACAACGCACTGTCTGGTTCACTCCTTATGGTAGTGCACAGTAAGACTTCAAGGAAACTAAATGGATAAAGCGGTGGAAAGGAAATGCTTTGTTGTGGTTCTAAGTCTTAAGTATGCACACAGACACACTGACCTTCTTTTGCAGGTGGTATGGCTGAATGGTGTTGATGTTATAAAGGTCAGGCTATGGTATTTGTCTGTCCTGGTTTTTTAATGGTTTACTTTTTTTTTTATCAGGTCATGCAACTACAGACGGAGGCGAGAATGAAACATGAGGAACTAGACTTTACACATTCAGTATGGCTGGTGTATGTTTTGAGGATCTATGGAGTTTATATTAGCTGTGTAGAGTTTAAAAGGGGCAAAACCAAAACAATATTCTCATATTTAAAACAAAATATGCCATCGTGCTTTAACCACAGAAATAAAAGCTGGCAATGCAGCATGCTCAGTGTGAATTGATGGTAAGAATAAAAGCAATGATCAAGTTTTGGGTCTTTACAGTATCTACAGTTAGTGTGTCACTTCTGCTGTGTGTGTATATATAGCACATTATGTCATCAATGTCTCATTCAGTCACTGACAGGCGCAGACAGTATGAACTTGGCTTTGGAAACTTTTATAAAAAAGAAAAAAAACAATAGGTCATTAGGAGAGTTGGCCTGATAGGCACTTTGAGACGTGCTGAATCCAACAGGCACTTCCCCACAATGCACTAGAGAGATAACCACAGCCTCTGATAGGCAGGAGGAAAACGGAAGCTATTCCTGACAGGTTGACCTTTCTCCGAGTCAACAGCAGCAAAGTGCTTCGGGTGAGATTTATTAAACCACCATTAAGTTTTCTCTTTATCTGTAACATCTACCGGCATCGTCATCATTGTCTCGATACTGTAAGCACTCTGTCAGTTTAAAGTAACAGCATCCCCCTTAAAAGCTACAAAGCAGCCATATCTGTCAGACAGAACTGTATTTCTTTATGAAGCTTAAGTGTACAACCATAAATCTGAGGTCTATGGGTTTACAGCTGTTTGAGTCGATGCCCGTGTGAAACGCACTGGGAAAGAACTCAGCTGCCTTCCCTGCAACGCACAGCTGCACGTTAAACACACAAGCACCTTCTGTGGGTCGACGCTTGTTGTTAGATTTTTGTCTATTCAGGCACTATTGAGGGGGAGGAAGCAGAAGCGAAAGTGGAGCATGTGACTTTAAGTTAAGCTCCTGACACCAGCAACAGTGGAATTAGATGAAGCATCCAGAGTAACTCATCATTTGGACTGCAGAATATGCGGCAAAGGTTTTTTCAAAGGTGCTCTGCTGCCCTAGAGGGAGCAGTACTCTGATGATGATGATGATCACCCAATAGGCAAAAAGTTGAGCCCCTGGAACACTTTGAATGACAGCCTAAGAAGTCATTAAGACATGCAAAAAGAAAATACAGAAATCAATCGGTTTGGGGAGGTAATTAATGGAAAAGGGTTAACAAGAAAGAAAGAAAAAAAAAAAACGCCGGATCCACTCCAAATCTGAATGGAGTCTATTCTTAGCCAAGACGCATCCTAAATCCAGATTTCGTGGAAAACTGTTTTGTAGATTTTGTGTAATCCTGCTGACAAACCAACAAACCAACAACCAAACAGACATGGGTGAAAACATAACCTCCTTGGTGGATGTGATTAAAAAAGGAATATTAATTAATTAATGAATGCCTACATTTGTTTTTAATGCTATGTTTTTTGTATTTAAGTACATATTAGACATATATATTGAGTCATTTCTTTCTTTCTTTCTTTCTTTCTTTCTTTCTTTCTTTCTTTCTTTCTTTCTTTCTTTCTTCTTTCTTTTGGCAGCAGGAAGAAGAAATTATGGCTTCATTAAATAAAATAACTTAACCGTCAACATATGTTCTGTTGGACTGGCTGAAGTAATCTTGGAAACTGTTTTGAACATGTAGCAGAAAAATGTCAACTTCTTTTACCCTCTTTTACCCCTCTAACAAAATTTTCCCTTGGACCTGCATTAAAAACAAGATTTGATCACCTTATAAAGTTGATATGGCAGTGGATGTCAAGAGGAAGGAAAGGAACAGGGTTTTTTAAAGGAAGAGGACTGTAAGTCTTCTTGAACAACCCTCTCACCTCCTCACCACAGTGTGCCAGGGGAAAGGTGAGCAAGACGTTGAAGGTACAGGAAATAAAGAGGATTAGGTGGAGGATGAGGGGACGAGGAGGGGGATGAGGGGAAATTCGCTTGAAGCAGGAGAGCAGTCTCACTCTCCCCTTGGGTGTTCCTGTCAGGGCTCCAGGGAAGCAGACATAATTCACTTAATTGGTTCTCACTGTTACACGTCGAAGACAAAGCAACAGAATCTCAGAGGGATTTTTCTCTTCTCTGGGTCAAAGGTAGCAAGGACTTCCCTCCGCTGTCTCAGCAAAGGCAGTTGTTTTTCCTCTCAGTGCTTTGCTCCAGTCACATATTCACTGTGTTTAAAGCAGCATTCATCTGCACATTACTTGTTAATTTGATCAAAGCTAATTTGAAAAGGTTCGAGCACGAATCACAGTGACGGACTGACTGTGTAAACACTCTTTGATCTCTGCATGAAATCAATGAATTAAAGAGATTAATCCTATTTGAGACAGTAAAGAATGACATGAAACATGAAAATGCCAAAGTCACAATCCTCTTGTATATGCCCTGTTGCTCTCATTATAGCCTGTTCCAGCCCATTAATGGATTTACACCATTACATAAACAGTCTAAGTAATTTATACATAAATCACATGACAGCTCCCCTCCCCGCTCTCTCAAAACAGGACGTGAGTGACCCCTTTCCCCAAGTTCTCCAGATGACTAACGAATGCTTTGTTCATTTTTTTAACCCGCGACCTACTGGACACATTCTCACTGGGCTGAATCACTTGTGTGCACTCCAAGGCTAAACCAGTGCATGGTTGTACAAGGCTACATGCCAGTACGAAAACCCCATGAGTACAGCAGCCAAATCTAGAAACCTATGTCTTGACATGACTAAGTCTGCAATATTTCTCCCACTGGGCTCTCTGACAAACTTGTGTGAATGATGAGTTCGAGGATCAAGAGTCACTGCTTTTTGGAGAGAGCTCCAAATCACTGTTGGCTAAGAGCTGCGATATGCTGTTATCTATGGAGGTTTTACTGTATTTCACAACTGTGGGAGTCACTGTAAATGGACAGGACTGATAGTAAGCCTGCTAAAAGGCAAGTACCACTTCATTTTAAAATTCATGTGCACCAGTTGTATAATGCACAAGACAGTTCACTTAAAAAGATCTATTTCCCTTAATAGCCTTGTTTCAAAGTCCTCAGGTTGTTAGCAACCTGATTTGACATTTTGGAAAATATCCATATTCACGTTTTTGGAAAGAGTTAGATGAAAAGTTGATGCCACTCTTATGTTTGTCCATCAATTATAAGGCTAAACCCTGGGGCCAGTTCGCTTAGCTTAGCATGAGGACTGGAAATAGGGGGAAACAGTGGGCCTACTAAGTCCGCCTGCGATAGGCTATAAAAGTAAAGCAACTTCCTGGATTCTTGTCATCTCCGTGAGGCTGAAGGAAACCAATGAAGCAGTTTCCCCCTCGTTTCCAGTCTTTATTCTAAGCTAAACTAGCTGCCTGCTGACATATTTAGCAAACTGGCATGAGAGAAGTATCAAAGTCCCTTTAGGCAAGTCTTGCCACTTGGAAGCCATCTTGGCAATGCCCCAGGGCAGTTCCTCAGGGCTAACAAGATCCGGCCCATAAATAAATGAATGGGGAGAGAGAGCCAGAACTTCACTCTCAATGTCAACTATCAACTTTTAATATCATACGTTTAAATAACCTCACCTTTCTTGGTAATCCTGTGCATCAGTGTGAAATCCTTATATTCCATGCCTATCAGAAGTCCGTCTGCAGCCGCACCAAATTGGCTGAAACTGTTGTGATTTTCAACCGTGCGCTCAGATCAGCGCAACAAAACTATTGGCTGATATGTTTCTTGATTTGGCTGTCGTTTAAGCAGACGATTGGCTTTTGGGGGGGAAAGGGCGGGATGTGTGTCATACAACCGCCATCTCTGTCTTTTCTATTCAAATCTTTTAAGTGGTTTGTCACCTCTCTTATAAAGTCTCTGTCGGTATTAATCCTCTGGTATCGTACTCACAAAGGAAAATGTTCCTTTAGCACAAGTTATTTGATTGAAGCCTCTTACAGTAATCAAGGTCATGTCTGCTGCCACCAGCCAACAGCCACCTGTGCTCATCCCTTGTAAAAAGCAAATACAGTTTTTCGTTCAAGGTCTCGACTCTGAATTTGTTCTCAAACTGTCTTTCCGAGCAATTATTTGGTGACCTTGTTCCCGTAGTGTATGTCTAGGAGCATGGTACACATCCGGTATAGACACAGCAAACTTTTTTCACAAGAACTGTATGAACTGTGTGAACCTCACTCGTGTCTGTCTCACACTCAGTGGTGTGCACAAACTTTATGAGAGCAGAAATCCAATAAATCAAAAGACGGGCCTGTCTTCCACACACACTGTAAGCATGTGCACTGTGTGTGCAAGCATCTGCGATGTAATCAGGCTGCAGCCACGGTGAAAAGGGACATTTTCCTTGCGTCATTAAGAAAAAATTGAGCGTGCAAATGTCCTATCACGAAGCTGCTACAGATGAAAAAAGGGAATGGTGTCGTGTGCCTCTACAGTAAACTTGACCGTACCAGAAGAGCATGTGCGTGTGCCAATCAGACGCACACTGGACCAGTGCTTACACCTTACTCAAAGATGGCCTTCTCCTGGGGATCAACTGTATTGACCTTAAAAAAGCAAAGATAGATTATATAAGTTATGTTTTCGGCCAATAAGGTACACACTGTGAGCTCTGTTGATATGCAACAGTACTCTCAATGTTTGCTGAAGATAGCCTTATCTCATGGGGGATATAATATCGGCCCACTGTGGCTCTTATTTGCTACTTTTGCAAACTTGTATTTAACTACGTCATAACAATTTTCAGCACATACCTTTTCAAAGAGTAAAAACTGAAATGTAGGTTGAACAACGGTGAAACTATCACCACAGCTGGGTAATATTTAGTGTCTGCCGATAAGTTCATCCGTCATATTAGCTGATTTAAAGAGTGACAATACATTGGATTTTATGTAGAGCTCGGATCAATCCGCTTGATAAATACTGTATTTAATAATACAATTTTAAGCACGTAGCCAAAATGTTGTGGCGTTCCAGTTGAAATTGCAGCTCTAATTTCATGACCTCATCATGCATTTTGCATACAGACGTATTCAAAGCCGTCAGATGTGATGGAGTAATTGTGTTGTGGAAATAAATGTCAGCAAAAGTAATCAATCTTTCAAAATAAAATAGACTGACTGTTACTTTAAAACCACGCTGCAGAACTTGAGTAAATGTACTCAGTTACATTCCACTCACCCAAACTCCCCTATTCCCTCACCCCTCTCCCAACATATACACTCCCTCTTCAGACACACAAACACACACACAAACACACACCTCCCTCACATTAATCCCACCAGGTTGTTGGGTTCTATGGGGGTCAGCGTTTGCCGGACGCAGCTTTTATTTGGGCCCGATTACTTTTGGGCACAGTCATCGTATGGCCTCTGTCGACAGGGATAACGCGCATTGGGGTCGGATTGGCGTCCGCCTCACTGGCTCCATTCACTGGGCCAGGCACAATCATTTAGAACTGGCAGACCTAACACCTAACCCACAGAGCCGGGCCAGCCCAGTCAGCAAATACAAACCCCCTCACCCCCCTCCCTCCTCACCCTTTTAGTAATCAGAGAGGAGGGGAGTAAAATGATAGAAAAAGTCAGACAAAGAAAACGACTGAGAAAAAAGGTCGAGGTGGAACAGAGGAGAGAGTGGGAGACATGAATGAGCAACTCCTGCATATATTGGGTTGTAGGGAAAGAGTAGCATAGAGAAAAAGAGAGACAATGTGTGTGTGCGTGCGTGCATGTGTGTGTGTGTGTGACAGAGAGTAAAACAGCTTTTCATCAGCTGACTGGCCGGCCACTCTCTTGAATCAAAGCCGTTTCCGCAGCAGCTTTTACAGAGTTTGGAGGTTTTGACCCCGATGCCCTCTGTGGCAGGCTACTGATTTGTCACTGAACTCTGATGTCTGGGGTCCCTAAATGTGGCTGCAGGTTGAAACTCCCACCCTCTCACCCTATGTAACCTGGGATGTACATCTAAATAGGCGAAAATGTCACGTGCATGTGCATTAAAAAATACGTATTATCTGCCTGAAGATACAAAATGCGGCTACAAGATGTTTTCACATTTACGTACATGATATGACACCACTGTACAATATGTATATTGTTAATAGAAATAATGTGGTTAATTCTGATTGTATGTATGGTATAAAATGTATCAGTTGGCCTCTGCTGCTCTCTTGTGGTGCATCTGAAATAATGTTTCTTTCAGTGAGGACTAAGAGGAAGACTATTTATCTTTATGATGCTGTATATTCAGTGTACCCAAAAGCCATACTTGAGTAAAAGTGCAGATATCGTGTTAAAATATTACTTTGAAATGATGAATAGTATTCAAGTAAATCTTTAATGGTGCAATATGTAAGGATTTTGGTTGAAAACATTCAAAGCCAGACTAAATGTAACAACAGAATGTTAAGGAAAGAAGATAAGACTTTTGTCATTATGACTTCTATGTACACATGTACACATACATGTATCTATGTATGTAGCATGCTAACCAACTAGCACCATCCCGATCCAAGGTCCTGTGCCAGCCGTGTAAACACCAACACTTCCTTGGTGCTCCAAGCTCCCAGTATGGACTGCTAGCTGCACGGCTAACTGAGCTAACATGCTGTTGTCAGCATTTAGCAGTTACTCTGGTGATATGCTGCCCCACATTTGTTTTAAGCATAAATTCAACATGTGGCCAAGTCCTACATATTGCACCTTTAAGTGTCTGATATTAAATTAAGTTAAGTAGTACTTAAGTATCAAAGAATTACACATATATACATGTATGTATACACTGTATACAATGAGTTGACTGATTATTTATTATATATCTGATAATTAGCATTTTCCAGATTTTTGGGGTCAGTGTCTTTATCCGATTGCTGATAAAATAAGAATACTTTGGCTTTGAAACACATTAAGGAACAAAAATACTCACATCAAAATTCCTGTTTGTGAAGTTTGATGATAACGGACACTTTTGTGTATTTAGCCAAGCTAAATAAGCTCTCCTTCATATGATACTGAACCTGTTCAATCCCTGACTGCTGGTATATTTCTGTTCACTAATTATACAGGTTACAACGATGTAAATAAAACATTTTAAGTTGATGTATAGCATTATCTAAATCAGACACGAGACATTTTGGTCAGGGTGAAACGAGAGGACGTGGACAGTATAGCTTACATCAGACCTATTCAACTGGTGACCATTGGGCCTAATGCGGCCTCATTCGGGCCCTTTGCTCATTTTGTTAGTTGGCTAATTACCCCATTCATTTCATTAATACATTTTAACCCAGGCTGTTTAAGTAGATTGAATTTGCGAGAATCAACTTGACAGCCTACTGCTAAGATTAAAACTAATAAACATAGCAGAGAAAAAAATAGTGAATACATTTTTAATGTCAAGACTGACATGTCAGACATAAGGAATGTAAAAGTTTAGCCCTTTGGCACTTCACTTTTTGTCAAATCTGGTAAAATTGTTCTGTCTTATATTTAGGGCTGACATGAAGAAGGCAATAACAGCTTCATTTCTTTTAAGAAATATGTTTTTCTTCACTCATTGTGCATAAATAACCTTTATCACTCCAAACTCCTGTGAGAAAGTGATGTTCGTGCCTGATGATGGAGCTGTTGAAAATGAGGAAAAAGCTCCTTTAAATGGCTCATACCATTTTTGACAGCGGGGGGGGAGGAGGCGACATTAGCTATTTCCAAAAATGATCTTATTCCGCTGATATCTGCTCCACATTTAAGATGGCCATTGTAATTCTAATCTACACGTTACTGATTTATTTAGATACCGAAATATTATACAATGACACCAGTCTGGGGACTCACGTCTAGCGTTGAGCGGTTCCGGATATCCCTGTATTTACAAACACAGTTAGCTTAGCTAGCGGTGGCTGTACCCTCCTGCAGAGGGCTAATGAACGGAGCAAAGCGAACATTTAAGACGTTTTTAAAGGATTTTCATGTTAAACAAGGTGAGACTGTGAGGTGGGTCGGACATGTTTGCGACTACCGGCAGTGACAACCGCCGTGACGGCCCTGAAAGCGACGCCAAGCCGCCTCACACCACCGCAACAACGGAATACTGCGCAAAGTTGCAGCAGTGGATGTGGCAGTATTACTGGGGGTATGCCAGCTGGCAGAGCTGGCTGGCTCTGTCAGCCTTCCCGCCGCCGTGCGGGTTCCCTCCGCCGGGGGCAGGCGCGCACTCACCGGGGACACCTGCCTCGACGTCCGGTGGCGGCGGGCAGCAGGGGTTTGATACGGGAAACTGGTACAGCTACCCGTATCCGCTCAGTTTCCCAGCATCCTTCCCTCATCCTGCCCAGACCGAGCAGAGCTCAGCCGCAGCACCAGCACCAGCCTCAGCTGCTGATGCCCGGCCAGCCCAGCACCAGAACGGGAATCCAGCTCAGGCAGGTAGGGCTCAGTTTGACAGTGAGGTCTGCAGCAGTGTGTGGGCTTCATTTTGTATAAGCTGGGTCACGAGTGTGGTGGAAAGCAGGCTTAAGTGAAGAAAACAAGCTTATATGCTTAGAGGTGTAGTGCTCTGTTAACCTACAGCAGCTATATGTAGTCAGTGATTCAGGGGGATTTATGTGACTGTAAACATGCAGAAATGTGTGAATAATAAAAAACAACAACATTCTCAGTGCACTTGTCTTCTCATCCACCTCATACAGGACGGGAGTACACCATCCCCTCTCCTCTCCAGAGGTTCCTGGCTGAGACAGTGGACTTCTTCATCCTGTTTTGCGTGAAGGCCACCATCGTGCTGTGGATCATGCATCTGAGTGGGATGAAGTGAGTGAAACTATTGAACCCAGACAGATAAAGGCAGAGCCTAAACTGGGGATTCACACATGTCAAACTTCTCATCAAGCTGACCAAAGAGTTGACTGCTTTAATGATATCTTAAAGCTGTTTCAACATTCTCACACATGCATCTGTCTCTCCTCTGTAAAGGGACATTGCCAAATTTATCACCCACTTCATTGTGGAGGAGATCGATGAGAACACGTCCATGGAGGACCTGCAGAAGATGATGGCTGTAGCTCTGGTCTACAGGGTGCTAGTGTGCGTCTACGAGGTGAGTCATGTGTTTGGTGATATTGCAGTATCTAAGCGGTCGATAAATCGCGTGTAAAGTTGAGAATATCATGGTTATTGGCTTAAGATGGTGTTTGTATTGTGTTGTGTTTGAGCTTAAAAATGTCTGTAACTTGAGTATTTAAAACCAATGTTTTCTTAGTTAATGTCATGCTGCATACAGGTTTTTCCAGCTAAATGGAAAGACTTTCAACACACCGTTTGTTTTCACAGTTAAACATTCCTTCCCCATTTTGTCCCTCACTGCCACATGCTCCTGTTTAATGAGAGGAGTCACAGTTCCTCTGCAACACAACATTATTTCCCACAGAGGACAGTGATGCAACGTTGCACTCGTAGTTGCTTGAGGTGAAGTCATGTACCACGTCTCTTGTTCGACCTGTGCATTAGTGGCTAGGTTTTCCCAGGTGGGAAGCAGCACAGGGACACTCAGGCTCCTCCTCTTAGACTAACACCATCTGGCATGTTTCCTTACGTCAAAGTGTTTGACCTTGTCTGTGTGAGCCTGAAAATTAATTTCTTGCAGTTTTAAACAATAAAGAATAAAACCATGCATCTTATCAGCATGGTCAGAAGCCCACAGCGTTATGAGCAATGTGCATCTCACACAATTGGATTCAGTGATGAACTGTGTACATTTTGTCCTTGTTGTCCAATCAGACAATCTGTATTTGGGGCGCTGGTGGTGCCACACCAGGGAAGTTCCTGCTTGGCCTGCGAGTGGTGACCTGTGACACGTCCACTCTGGTCCGACCCAACCGAGTCCTCGTAGTCCCTGCATCTAATGTCTCCCTCTCTGCGTGAGTGATCACAGACTGGAAACATCACATTTTGATTGGGAATAAGAATAGTGTCTAAATCACATCCAATGTCTATTTTGTCTTGTATTTGTAGAGCATCAGTGTGGCAACTCTTAATCTAACCTTTGTTTCGTTTTGTCTCCTTTGTCTTTCACAGCTCTACAGTGAGGGCACTTAATAAGAACTTCTCCATTGCCTTCCTCTTTCCCGTCTTCATCACTCTCCTCTTCTTCCAGCACAACAGGACTGTGTATGACATCGTGGCGGGGACCATTGTGGTCCAGCGCAGAGGGGGCAGATAGCCTCTCCTCCAGCAGCAGACTCTGATATACTCGACAAAAAAGTAAAAAAAGTATACTTCAGGACCACGTGTGCTGAAAAAAGCGTGTCCAGTCTCCTCAGTGGATCAAAGAAGGACCCAAACTGCACTGGATGCATACTGAATCAGACCTGGTACATTGGAAACAGAAGACTCCAGCCATACATTTTTTGGTGCAAGGTTGTTTTTTGAACCATTGACTCAACAAATAAGCTATCAGGAAACCCTCTGAAGTATTGTGATGATTGATAATCGCAAAGTATGGTCGGGTGCTTTCAAATGTTTCCAGGATCTCCTGAGAATTTTCTTCATGATCTTAGTTTGCTTGCTAACTCTTAATATATTTTTTATTTATTTTCCTGAAGTTTAAAACCCGTATGTGCAGAATTTATAGACTTATAGCGACCACCAGTGGCTGGACCAGAAAAAAAAAACCCAAGTAGCCCACCAGTTTTCACGCTGATTGTCTAATTTTCAAGACTTTTTTAGAATAATTTGGCACTTTAATCACATAACAGTTCAGAAGAGAAGGGCTGTAAATCAGGATTAAACATTATTAATTTATTGACTTCACTGCTTCTTTTTCTATGCATTGTTCTGTTCTTCAAGGTAATAATGGTGAATCAAATGTTTGTGATTACTCAGACTGAAGAAAAATAACACCTGGCTTATTTGTACCCTTTCTCTGTGCCTCTGGATATTTTAATGAAGAAGTTTTGTTTTATTATCTTTCTGTCACAGTGAAATGTAACAATGTTCTTTCCCAGTGTCAAACCCAAGAAATCCTGTTTGTTCATATTTTCTGTCTTGGACTTCTCTGGACTCAGGGCGGAGCCACTGATTGTCTTAGCTGCATTGTTGAATCCACCGCTCGTGTCAGATTTCCAATAATGCACAGTGTGAAATTCTGCTGGTATTAAAGATGATAAATGGTTTATTAACACACTTCCATGCTGGTCATGACAGCAGTCCCCTTTAGAGTTCGCTTAAATCCACTGTGTGGCCGCTGGATTTTTTTTTTTTGTATGATACTAGGCAATGCCTTTGTCTTTACAAGAACACTCATGTTGAAAGCCAGACAGTGCCATTGGCTCAGCAGATGAATTAAAAAACTGATATTGCACCTGATATTTAAATCCACTACTCTAAAAAGTCACAGGAATTTAGTGGAATCAACTAAATATTTAAGTTTGAATTATATCAAGATAATTAAACTAATTTAAAATCTTCTTGTTTTTATTGTCAGACCACTTTAGAACTGATGAAACATGAGTTCTAACTTTTTCTAACAAAGTTTGTTGAATACACTGTACAGCAGTCAACCAAACATGAAAACAAGTTTCTAAAGAAACATGATCAGCATATTAGCATACTTCACAGCATGCAATGTTTAACAGTTGAAGAAAACGTGTGATGAAAACTTGCTGTGTCCGAAATACTTTTAAAGATAAATCATGGCTGGTTGCTTTCACAATAATTAAAACATTGTTAGCATTGAATTCAGTCTAGCCACTCACACTTTCACTTGCAGTTTGAAAGAACAGCCGGTAGTGGTTTAACCTTTGTATCTTTGCTGCACCAAAGTATCTCCAATAGTGGCAGCTACTCCGGATGTTTACAGTCATAAAGTTGCCATAATAACGTTAGGTGAACTAGATATTTTAGGTAGTACAACTGATTTATTATCAAAGTTACATGAGTTGAAAAGTTTATTTATTGTGAATCATTACAAAATTAACTTATATTCTCAAATTCAAAACTTAGAAATTTAAAGCTGTTTGGACATTAACTTTTTTTAGTTGAAACAAATAGTTGAGAAAGCAAATTGCTAAGACCAAACTGAAATGACTAGCTGCTGACTTAGCATTTACAAACTGACACTGAACACTGCCGGGGAGGTCGCTGTAGAGGATTACAATAAAGATGCCATACAAGCTTCTTCATTTAGATTCTCGTTTAATGAGTTCTGTCCTCTTGCTTAAATTAAAATGTAATTGTTGTCCTTGATTGGTCCAAAGAGAGCGGTGCATCATTAGAGTGTCTCTCTGCCCGGTTCCTTACAGCTCTTTCGGGGGAAAGCAAAGTCCTGCAGCTGAGCACAGAGGGAGCATTTGAATGCAGCGTGGACGTGTTAGAGAGGAACATTTGAGTGTGATCGCACTGCAGCGTCCATTAATTTTAAAACATGAAAGCAGGTATAAGCGAAGGGCCTATTATTACCTGTGGAACAAAAGTTCAGACAGTAAGAAAAGAGCTGATTCAGCTAAACAAAGCTTGAACATGATTGACAGGATTTTCAGAATATATTAAGAAATCAATCTTCTTTGTCTCATGCCTGAGAATGTGGCTGATGGAGCTACTGTGCTATAGGAATACAGGATTAAAGGGATTAGTTTATACTTAAAGACCTGTAAAAGACATTACACGCTCTGGTACAACAGGCACGTGGTGTGCACCTTAATGTCAGTATTCAATTCTTTAAACTAAAGTACAGAACAACTTCCAACTACTTCATCCAGACACTATTATCAGGAAGTTATCAAATCTACAGTTGGGATAATGTTGAGTTCATAGTTTGTCTGTCTTTCATATAAACCTCCATGTAACAGTTTTGCTTTCTTCATGTTGAAAAGAGAATACCATGAGTTGCTACAACATGTATCGCCACATGGGGGCGACATTAGACAACACAGATCAGTGCATGTTGTGGCCCAGATACAGTCGATGGAAATAGACTGTAGTTTCTGGATGTTGGCATTATTTCTTGCACACAATCTTTCCCGAGTGGTAAAAAGCACAGCCTGTGTTTTCATAACTGATAAAGCAATAACCTGATTATAGCTGAAGAATCACATGCTGACATGCAAAAAAAAATTCTGCTTGCACCTGCCTTTATGCCCTTTCACCTGTAACAGCTGTCAGGTGTATGTCACGCTTGGGTCTGAGCTCTTAATGATGTGAACACATTGTATACAAACATCGCTGACAGACTTCCTTCTTAATTTTCAGACAGCGTTTGTTTTCCTCGCTGACATCGCCAGCCATCGCCGGGTTGCTGACATCTGCAAACTCCCTGCTGAAGCAAAAGTATAAGTGCATGAGAAATCTTAAGGCCACAGGCCATGCAAGGTAGCCTGCTGGATAAACAATGATGCAACAGTGCCTTACCAGTGTGAACATTTTGCTTTATGTTAACTTAGTATTGCACAGGCATTGTGGGACTGTTACAGTCTTGCAGTGGGGTCGTACCGTGTGTGCCTTAAAGACATTTGGAAAAGTTGATTTTACATTTGAGCTTGGGTACCATCAAAACAGTTTCTCTGAAACATTAATTTTTTATGATGAATTCAGCTGCATCACACTTGAAGAAGAGACCAAACGTCCCTCGTTATTAAGAAAATTAAAATCAAGAGTCAGATTCTATTTGATAGAGACCAAAAATCCCACCCGTGACTACAAGATTCTGGTTGAATTGGTGCTAAATAATTTTGGTTCACACAAGTTTTTTATATAAAGTCTTGCCCCTTTGAAACCAGTGAGAAGTGATCAGAGAGAAAATAAAATAACCGAAACTGCTCGAACTTCAGCGGAAAATCGTGCGTTTATAACACTATATCATTAGTGTTTAATTACCGGAAAATAAGAATTGTTGCGTTGTTCCTTCAAGTAATCTACCGCTACAGCCTTTTAGCACCTTTAGACGTAGGATGGTAAAATTGACCTTACATGTCATATTTGATGGTAATCCCTACTGTGCCAACTCCTCTCACAGGTTTGGTGTTTGATTTAAAGGTCTAAGATTATTAATAAAGTTATTCATATGTCCTTTAGAAACAGTTTATTTAGGTGACACAAAGTAAAGCACAACTTCAGTTTGAATTTTCTTTTTTTAATTTCTGGTGCCAAAGTGCTGTGGAGTTGAATTTCCATGAGCTGTGTTCATGTAAGATTAGCCAGGGGCATATTTTGTCTTAAGGTCCCAGTAGGAAGACACAACGTTCGCTCAGCTCTCCTCAGAATGGTGGGTTTTTAAATAGCAACCATTAATCCTTATGAATTAGTAATTATCACCAGACTCTTGCCAACTTTCTCACTCCAACATACGCACAAATCATAGCCACCATTCAAGGTTTTTTGTTGCTAGGTTTTTCTTTGAGTTTCGTTCTTTTTAGCCGTTTCTTTCGTGTCCCCCTTTCTCTGATCTATATCATCTCGGAGCTTGCATCTTCACCCATGTGTGGCCTGATCTGAGGAGTGGTAGAACATGTAAATGCGGCGTCTGAATTATAAATGTGTAACATCGTCCATAATTTTCAGCCTTGTACGTGTTAAAAAAGTACAAAACTCCTTAAATGGCTTTGAGGCAGAGAGAAAATGAGCTTTCTGTTGTATAATCTCTGTGCGTAGAGGAAACTATCCAAACATTTTGTCAGCCATTGTGCCCGATTTTAAAAGTTCATCACAGCATTTTGTCCTTCAGTAGCAAGTTTTTGTGCTGAGAGTCATGAGTTGTTCTCTGTGCCAGGGAACTGAGAGAGGCTTAGCAATAATTACGCCTCGAGTGGCTCTAATACAAATTTCACAGGGAGGCAGAGTGGGGAGAGAAACCAACAGAAAGTGTGAGACACAGAAAGGGATTAAGAGAGAGACAAAAGCCCAAGAGGAAGGAAAGGATTGGAAAATGGAGTTCAAAATGGGAAGAGAAGTGGAGGAGAAAAAGAGAGGAAAGGAGAGAGAATGAGAGGGAGTGAGTATGAGAGGCTGAGGGACACCATGCTTGAAAATTCTCTCTGATCTTTGAGCCGTGGGACCAGAGGCGATGGAATACCCCGCAGAACTCTATTAAAATTCATCCAGCCTCGCTAAAGCGCTCAGTTATTATACAAGAGATGCCCTGCACAGCTCAGCTTTCTCTGTTTGCTCTCTGTCGCATGCAAACAGTACATAGACACGCACACCAAAGACAAACAGACGCATACACTCCCATCAAACACACACAAGCAAAAGTTGTCTCACTTCTATGACAAAGAGAGAAACTTGTGGACAATGCTTTTGAACTTACTTAGCACAGTATACATAGTGTAAAATATATGACTGTAACTAACACCAGAACTGGCGCGTTGAAGGTATGTTGGCTTGGTTTTTAGTGAGTATCGCTCTGAGGGTAGTAACATTTTTTGAAGGAATATTGTGTTGTATGAAAATTAAAGCTGCACAAATGTCTTAGGGGGCTGCAGAAACAAGCTGTAAACACAACAATGACAACAATGATTCTTATTTACATACACAGCAACATTATCATTCATTTGGAGTCATGTCTCTGGAATAAAAGGCCCATATTCACTCTCTTTTAGCTCTGTTTTTGGTCTCCACCAACTTCTGAGGGAAATTTATGAGTCATTAGCTGCTAAATGCTCGACTATGTTCGCCAGCTAGTTGCTAACTGTGTCTGTCAGCTGTTGGATGCTGAGCTGGTAGTGTGCAGAGGAGGGTTTTTAGAGCTTTTTTCACTGAAAGAAGTCTGCTGCAGCAGAAAAACAGTACATTGGTGGACTGAAGAAGGAAACAATGAGCTGAAACTCTGAAGCTTTGAAGTTTAGGGGAGCTGCAGCTTTGGGTGATAATTCTCTGTCGTTTCATCACTACAAGCGTGGCTTTTCACATTGTCACATTACCATTCGACACATTGTTGTTCAAGCTGAGTATTGTTTGGTTTAAAAATTAAAGCAGCAATATTTTTGGCCACTTGGAGGCAGCAAACCCAACAATGACATATCTTCTGAGGTTGTAATGGTGTTGGCAAACTTGTGGAGCATCATTTGAATTCGTTTGGGAATAGTTGATAATTGTGTCTGCTGTTGGGGAGTGGTTTCATTAGCGTTACTGCTGAAAATAGCTGCCCATGTCTGGAAATGGGTGTCAATTGTAAACTGTCTACACTGAGCCCGCATCGCATCGTATCGTATCGTATTGTATTGTATCGTATTATAACACTTTGTATTGTATCTTTTAACTTTAACTAACTTTTAACAATTAAACCCTTTGTAATAAAGTGTAAAAACAAACATCTGACTTAATAACCGTATAAATGTTTGGTGTGAGTGTTTTATCAGATTAAAAGTCAGTGTTGGAGCTATTTAACCAGGCTCCTTCACTGACATCATCTTTACTAACTAACTAACTAACTACATTATAATAACTGCCTACATACTATACATAATATGTATAGGAGCAAAAACTAGGACCATTTAAGGAAAAAATCAGTAGATTAAATGATTTGATTCTGACTCAAAGTTTGTGACTCACCATTTACAGCTCAGTCACAACTGGACTTTCCATCTGACGCAATAGATTTCATGAGGATTTTAATAGAAGGAGACACTCCCTGTGATACTTCATAGAACCTCATTCCAGGCCTTTGGATGCTCTCCTAGACCGCACAGGGTGCAGCAACAGCAGGTCAACTATGCTTGAACCAGTGTTTTTTGCTGCAGGACTGCTCTCTGATAGTGAGAGAGAATGAGTAGAATTGAGTAAAGGGATGGATCCGCCGAGCGAAAGAGTAAAGAAGGAAAATTGCCTGTGCATAAATTCATATAAGGGAAGAAGAATGGTGCAAAAACTTGAGTAAAAGCGAGGAGACTAGGTGGAGAGAGGAGAGGAAGATGGAGCTAGGGAAGGTAACACAGCGAGAAGGAGAGCATATATAACAGATCTAATAGTAGTGCAAGCAAATAGGAAACAAGCGTAACCTCCCCTGTGAAGTGAATATCAGATTACATTCCATTAACAGGCAGTTGTGTCTGTGTTTAGACTAACTCAGGCGTTCTCTGTATTACCCAGCAGAGGGAGTTCCCTTTGAATCCACTGTCTGTCTCCTCAGCTCCCCAGAGCAGGCTGTTCATTGGCTCTCAAAAGCCCCAGTGTCGGAGGCGGCTCAGCCAATCGGCACGCTTCTGGGCCACAAACATCTGAAGTAGTAATAATGTGGAATGTGCTGGCTCGGCATGAGCTGTCAACTGGAGCATGTAGTACTATACTATATGTGGATAGAGGGAGGAGACGAGTGGAGCGGAGGAGGAAGTGGTAAGCACTCGATGACGGAGCAGCAATCTTATTGTGCTGTGTGTTAATGTGTGTGTGCGTGTGTGCAAAGAAGTACTGTCAGCTGTTCCAAGTTGCCAAACATCCATAAAGGCGCCCCACCCTCTGTGCCTCTCCCTCTTGTGAATTCACAAACACATTATTTGCTCACATGTACTCTGTTGCACAACTTCTGTCCAGATACACTCATGAGCAATTACACCAAACATTCATCTTTATAAATATGTGCTAATGTGTGTGTGTGTGTGTGTGTGAGCATTCTGAACATACAGTCCTGAGTGTATTTAATCCCTCGGCTGTCTGACTCTTTGGAGCATTTGTGTCCTCTATGAGCCCGTGTTGACGCACGGCAGCGGGTTACATACTTGACACAGAAGTTTCAGGCTCCAGGCTCCGACAGCCAGCAGTGACCCAGGATTAGTGCCTCTCCAGTGGGGGGCCTCAGCAGACTCACCAACCGGTTCCCCCTGGTGGAGGTATGTACTGTATGCCAGTGAGTCTCTCAGACACGGGACGAAAATAATCCTTGAGAGGCTGCTGGTGTAGGCGTACTGTATGTCCATATGTGTAGATGTGTAAGTCTGTGGACAGATAGTGTTTAAGTGTGTGTGTTTAGTGATTTGTAGAGGTATAAAAGAATGAATGGGGACAATGGAGGTGGGAGTTTTATTAAGAATTTGACATTTTTGACTTGGACTCCAGTCAACTTGAGTTACTGTTTTGAAGACTTGCAACTTGACCCAACAGAAATAAATATCTTCAGACTTGATTTGGATGTTTTTTTCCTTCAGTGTGTATATCAATTCTTGTGCACGTAAAATATCTTGAAAGTTAAAAAGGTCATAGTCCGCACCAACAGGAGCTGCTCTCTCCCACAGAAAACACTGCTCCTGAAACGCCTCGTCAGTAGTCCCGCCTTTAATTCTGTGACTTCTTGACATCACATTATGTCACCATGTCACACATTTGCATGATTTATGCCTATATTCGAGGTAGAAGTGAAGCCAACTGGAAGTTAAAAACATGACAGAGCCGACTAGAGACATGGTGAGCAGTGCTGGCTCAGGCCTGTATGAGCTGACCAATCAGAGTAGACTGGGTATTCAGGGGGAGGGGCCTTAAAGAGACAGGAGCTAAAACAGAGCATTTCAGACAGAGAGGGAATACAGTCCTGTATTACTTGAAAGAATGAGAAAACAGATGGGTTTTTTGAGCATTAAAGCATGTAAACCTGTTCTAGTAGTAACCCAAAATTAAATTATTAACCTGAAAATAAGCATAATATGTCTCCTTTAAGACATGACGACTCAAATGACTTGTTGGTGTTCATTTTCTGATTTCTGTGTAAATATTAGATATAATCCACATCATTTTCAGGTTCATGATTTTATTTTGGGTTACTATTCAAATAGGTTTACATGCTTTAATGCTCAATAAACATGCTCTGTTTTAGCTCCTGTCTCTTTAAAGCTCCTCCTCCTGAATACCCAGTCTCATCTGATTGGTCAGCTCACACAAACCTGAGCCTGCTAACAACAACAGAGCTGTGTTAAATCAATTTTTACATGCCAAACTAGCCGCTAGGCATTACTTATGTGAATGTGTGACATGGTGATGCAGTGTAATGTCACCAAAGTCACAGAATTAAAGGCGGGATCACTGACGGGGCGTTTCAGGAGCAGTGTTTTCTGTGGGAGAGAGGAGCATCTGCTGGTATAGACTTTTTTTTTTTTTTACTTTCAAGATCTTTTTACATGCACAAGAACATACTATATATAAAACACTGAAGGAAAGGATAACAATTTAAAAAGCTTAAGAAGTCCCCTGTAACCAAGGACTTGACTTACCCAAGAAAAATTGACTTAAAGCCGATAACTATCTTAAGTCACTGTTACGATGTGACCTAAACATCTTTGCATTCTTGCTCCTCCGGCACAGACTGAAATACTCTGGGTTGGTATTATTTTACCATAAAATATACACACTATCATACGTACGTTTAAAAACACAGAGAGCCTCCTTCTCCTCATATGTTGTACTTTAACAGTAATGTACAGTCATGCATGGTGTGTTTTCATGTCTGTGTGTGTGAGTCTGAGAAATCCTGTCCCAGATGGCAGCGTAACAAACTGATGGGTCATAATCTGGCCTGCTGACTGACAACATGTGTTATAGCAGGGTCAGCTACTAGAGGTCTGCTATTAATAGAACGGAAAGCAAGCACACAGGCACACACACACACACACACACACACACACACAGACATGACACATGCACGCATACATAACTGCACACACTACACAGAATAATGATTGTATTATTCAGTTTTTTGCTCAATCTTGTTAACAGGTTGTGTGATTGATCTGGATCCATTTTTTAAAAGTGGCATATAGTGAACATGAGGTAGGTAACACTAGCACATCAGCTGTCAGTAAAGCCATAGAGCTGGGAATAGTGATGATGACAGATGAAACGTGTATGCAGGTTTTCAAGGGTTGTCCTTGATGGAAGAGTTGTTTCACTATTGGAAGGCAGTGTGTGTCTGAACACTTCCATCTGAATTAACTCTGCTCTTCATCATTCCTAGCTGGTTTGATCACCCTCACCTTCTCGCCCAGCCCATTCCCACCACACACCTCTTTCTTTTTGAGCAAATATTCTCACTACTGCCGCATTATATTTCGCCATTTCCTGTTTGCCCTTTTGCACAGGAGTCTATCCTTCCCTACATGTTGCAGTAATTCCCTTTAAACTAATAAAGATTAGCGTTCTGTCAACCAGAGTTTTGGCTTTTTCCCACCTCTATTAGTCACACATAATTTATTTCAGGCCACTTCTTATACAACGCTTAGAGAAGACTTCACAATCCATAACTTGGGAAATCATTTCATAATCAGCTGTTGTGCAAGGACGATGTTAAGTGTGTGGTGAACTCTTTTGTTACATGTGATAATTTAGCCATGTTTGCACGCAACATGCATGGAGCACACTGCCAAAGATATTTATAGTATTTGGAAAACCCTTCCTTTTCCACTGTAAATGACTCATCCAGCATGCCTCAGCACACTCAAACACACACACACACACACACACACACACACACACACACACACACACACACACACACACGTATACACACAGAAGAGGATTTGACTCAAATACGCATGCTGTTTGGCAAGCCAGCGACTGTTAGTTTCTGTAAAGTTTTGGGGGCATTTGCAGGACAAAGTGTGGCCTGTTTTTTTGTACTTTCAGCCATATAGCAAATAAAGCCTGAAACCACTAACTGAATCCTGCTAATGATCCATGGTCAGGCCTGAGATGTGTTATACAACTGCAGCTAGTGTACTTAAAAGAGTCTGCATAACTGAAAAACTGAGAACTGAGCAATTAAAGAGGAAGTGATCTATAAATAAGATTAAAGGTTGTTTGAATAGAAGAAGAGAGCAGAGAGAAAAAACACTGCCAAAATAGCCAACCCTCTTGAAGCAGTTCTTTCTTTCTTATATCTCTTTGAAATCTTCTTTTGTATAAATATTCTCCTACAAATATCGTCTGTGTGTATTAATTAACTCAGTGCCCCTGTATGAAGAAAATCCTTTATAGTTCATTAATTCATTCATGCAGGGCTGCAGTACATCAACAATCAAGCAAGCAAGTCGTGTGAAATTAAATGTGGAGAGATTGTGTATTTTGCCACTCATGGCTGTTTTACATTACTGTTAAAAAGAGGTAATGGTTTTGCTTCTCTGTGAAGATGAGCTTCTGGATAATCGTTGGAGTAGCTTTGTGTTCTAATTCCTGCAGATTTGATCTGACAGTGGTGCAGTGTTACACACAGATCTCAATTTACAGCAGAACCTGATGCAAAGATGTACTGTATGTAAATAAATACCATGCAGCAAAGTGCAGTTACAAGCTTCTGTGCATGTTTTACACTGAAATTACAACCCAATCACCAGAACGTACTTTTCTGCACAACTTTGGTTAGGTTTAGGCACAAAAACCTCTTGGTTAGGGTTAGGAAAACATCATGTTGTGGCTTAAAATACCTGTTTTGGTCGCCACAAACGCGGCTAGACTCAGTGCTGTACTCAGGATGTTTGAAGGCCAGGAGTGAAAAACATTAAAAGGGCACCAGCATGCAAAAAGGGCACTTTATTGTGGTATATCTACCACCGGGGCATCCAGGAAAGCACTTCCACAGCGAATCAGTAAACGTGTACATTTACAAACTTGGGAGATGGTTATCACAACAGAAATAATTGGAAACATTTTCCTACATTTACTGTAATACAGTAAGCCCACACACACAGCCACCTCATACCTGGACTCTCCCTCGCTGAGAGAGCTCTCCTCCGCTTATGACAACGACTACACATGCAGGGGGATGATAAAGATTAATTGACGATGTTGCTGAGTTTGTACGAGCACAATGTTATCGGGGCCTCTTGTGGCCTGCCGTCTGGGGAAGCAGTGTGTTGATGAGACAGAGAGTTTATTGATTTGAGTTTTTTAAAAGGCCTTTGAAATCGAGCGTCTAGACGATTTGGCCGGGCGGATGTTTATGTCCAATTGCACTTGAAGAAGAGAGCAGCAGTCAGATAACTTTCATGGCAGAATGAAAGGCTGAGGGAGATTACATAACAGATACAGTGGCTTGTTTTTTAACAAGTTTACATCACAGATACTGAAACTGAATAGTACACCATAATTGTATATGATGTTGCCTTGTCACGGTATCTTCACTTTCTTTACATGAACACAATAATAATGCAAATTCATAAAAGTGCGTGCTTCTACAATATTCCTCTCACAATGTTAAATAAACTAAGCTTTACTAGAGTTTTGATCTTTAAATGTATCCCCTCAAACACGCTTAAGGCTTAAGTTCCTCAAGTACCACTCGAGGAAAAGGCCAGCCCTCCAATGGACCAACACATATCTCAGTGAGAGCTGTGAAGAGGCAAAATTAACCTCAACATTCAGGGGAACGTGGAGAGGAGTCATGGGAGGAGAAAGGCGAAGACAGGGAGAGGTGGCACTGGGGACACAGAGGTGGGTCACAGCGGAAGGTGCTAATGATGGCGGACACAGGGTGAAGCCGCAGAAGCAGTATTGATCGATGACTACGACGCATTGTAATCAATGCATGTGGTAAGACAGGGCGTTTGCACCAGTCTGCCGTCCTCCTGCTCCACTTGTCCTCTAACAACATTTGCAATAATAGGAGGTTTCAACTGAAGGGCTGCTGAAGAAGAAGAAGATTTTAGATCCATTTGAGAGGATGGACCCAACAAATTTGAGCTTTTTCCCTTTGAAAGATAATTAATGGAACATTTTGAGAAGCAGGGAAGCGCTAATATTTCTACAGTATATACCTCCTGTTAATACCTGTCATATCATGTTCACATTTCATGTATATGACCTGACGTTCATGTCAGAAGGCAGAGGGGATGTTAGTCGCGTGCCAGCTGGGCAAGACGGCTACCAACCCTGTTCGAGATGGTGCAAACCCACTGGATATTTTTGACGAGACGTCGGGGCAATTTGCAGCAATGTTTGTGGCAACAGGAATAAAAAAAACAGATAAGCCAAAACATGATCTTTTCCCAGCTCTAACCAAGTCATTTTTGTGCCTCGAGCTTAGTTTTGTCACATTATGAAGATCAAAATTGAACCCAAAGAAACGTGATTGCCCCCCTGGTGGCCCCATGTTTGAAAAACACTGCAAAAGTGCCCTCTTGGATGCCCCTATGGTAGATAAAACCCCGATACAGTGCCATCTAGGGTGCCCTTCCATTGGACAAAATGCCAAAGCGCCCTCTTTTCACTACAAATATGCCACGATTACTGCACGCTGGTGCCCCACTGCATACAGCTAGTGCCCTTTTTATTTATTTTCACCCCTGCCCCTCAAACATCCCGAGGCCGCCACTGGGAAAAGATCATGTTTGGGCTTAAAATACTTGTTTTGGTTGCCACAGACATGGCTGGACATTTACCGAGATCACATTAAAAATATCATTTTTTTTATGCCACCGGCATTGTGTCACACTTAAAAAATGTTTCACACTTTTTAAACATTGAAACACTGTCACTGGCCTGTAACTTCACCACCATCACCATCACCTCCACCTCCAGACATGAAAGTTGGCTCATAAACATGTAAAATGAACACGTTTTATCTTTCGCAGCCTACGACACGTACAAATGTGACAGCATCATCAGAACTGTTGCGATCCTGTCAACTAGCTAATCAATAAATCAATGAATTGTTTCTAGAATGATGAATACTAATCTCTTTAGCACGTTTGTTATGTTTGAATCAAACAGGACAACCCCTGTTGAACATATGCTCATCTAAAATTAAGGGGATTTCTTTTGCGGCACACACTCACACCATATCCACGATAGACCAAAGGGACACTCTGCTCTACTTTCCCTTCATCTCCTCCTTTACCTCCGTCTCTGTCATTCTCCCTCTCGCTGGTGTTGCAAAATGTGTCTCCTCAGACTGGCAGCTCCTCTCTCTGTTCCTCTAACACAGTCACACACTGTCACACACAGAAAAGAAAATCAGGCACCCGGGCAGACAGGCAGGGTGTAAGGCGAGTGCTATAGATTTGTCAGCTGCCTCTTTCCAGCTCATCTATTATCCAGCTGACTCCTCGCTGACCCCCACGTTGGTGACTGCTTACTGTAAAAGCTGTCCTGATATCACTCACCACTGTTTGTATGTGTGTGTGTGCGTACACTAGGGTGTTTGTGTGAATATAAAAGTGTGTTGGAGAGCCTCCCTTGCCTGGTCAATAATTAAAGTCACTGGTTAGTAGGAGGAGAGTGGCTTGGGCATATCAGCCATTTTTTCTCCCCTTATTAAGCCAGAAAAGATGGCTGAGGAACCATCCTCATTTATGATACATGAGGGGCTGGTGTTTTTATTTTCGGGGATGGAGGGTGGAACAGAGACATCACTTTTAAAGTGGCGCTGACACCAGCGCAGAGAGAATTACAAGAAGGGTGAAAGTGGAATTAAACATTAGCACCAAAATGACTTGAGGTTTAAACAGGGAGTGCAAAAGGCAAAGCAACAGAGTAATAAGTGGAAAAACATTCTGTCTTAGAGTAATATCGCAGTCTCATCTAAAGGCAGCAGCCTAATAATAAGTTCTTGGTCCAGAGCTAAGAGCCAATTATTTTTTCATACAGAGGGAACTCAGCTGTAAGACACCACACACACATTGTGCCTCTCTTTCCGCTCTTCTTTATGTTTCATCAAAAGCAAAGTGTAACATAAAGACATTCAGGTTTCTCTGTGTGCCTGCATGTGCAATGACATGTGTAAGAGACAGTGAGACAAGTTTCTTCATGTCTGAGTATGTATCATGCACATCTTTGACTAAGTAATATCTAAGTATATATTTCTTCAGTCCAATTAGGTCTGGACTTTTTAACACATCACATTAATGCACTCCAGATTACTTCCCAAAATCTGCCTGCCCAAGACAGCCTGATTCAATTGGCTGCTGTTAATACACAGATTAGGGAACTCTCTTTGCATCCTAATCCTCCTCGCCTCGTTCTCCCTTGTCGCGGAGTAGGGAAGGTGTGTGAGAACAGGTTAGCCGATAGCAGGCATTCACTGTAGGATTACACAAGGGCAACTTTAAGCCTTTGTAATTTGGTTGTTAGAGAGGTGGTGTGAAAGTGATGGTTTATAAGTGAGCTTGTGATTGTTACACAGCGATTACAGTGCTGCAGAGGCTGGATTTGAGTTTTTTCATGCTTAGAATTCAATGAAGACATCACATGTGGATGAGATGCATCAATATTGCTACAGCACAGTCTGCAGTACGAAAAATGGGGGAAAGCAATTGGGTGCAAGTCCAATTTATTGGTTCTTCTACAATTTTGGACTAGATTACACATACATACATAAATAGATTGCAGTGCATACAGAAATCTTTATGCTAGTTGGTAAGTAAAATATAGGCTACCGTACAGTATATATATTATGATTAAGTGATAATGTATTTGCAGCATCTTGTGGAAATTGTCTTGGGGGATTGTCGTGTAGCTCAACATGGTGAAAAAAAAAAAATCATGATTTGGATTAAAAAAACCCACCATGTGTTAAAAGTGTGTGTAAAAACTAGTAGGCTAAGTGAGCAGATGTTAAAACCATTCATTATAGCAAACGCATTAATGGTTAAAATAGATATCTGAAGTTTATGGATAAATGGTTTGAATAGATAGCTAAAGTAATGTGCAAATGGTTAAAAGAGAAAGCTAGCTAATAGCAATGGATAAATAGTTTAAAAGGATAGCTTGCTATGAGGCTAATGATGAGTTAATGGTTAGGAGAGATTGGCTAGGTAGCTATCTTATAGCCAGGGGTAGCTAAATGATTAATGGGGAATATTACATCATCAAAAAGCATATTGGTTGATCAGCCAACATTTTGGTAGCATTCAGTGAACAAAAAAATGTTTACCCTGACTCTATCATTATATAACTTCAATTTTGTAGCATAGAGCTAAAATCTTTAAACCATTTATCCATTACTTTTGGTAATAGTAATGGATAAATGGTAAAAAAATAAATAAAAATAAAATAGCAAGCTAGTAGTGTAGGCTAATGACAGGTATATTTAAGGGAAATAGGCTAGGCTAGCTGGCTTGCAGCAATTGGTAAATGGTTAATGGGAACATGGAGTTATCATCAGCATTGGGCTCACATTATGTGTTTCTTTTCACTAGATAATGTTTGTAGATTAATTATACATGATAAACCAAAATTTTGGTAGCATTCAGTTAACATAAAATTGGCAAACCACGAACATTATCATTATGCCTAAAATATGGCTCCATTACCTCTGTAGGGTGCTTCGCTAGTTATATGAGCTTTTGTCTTTCATGCATACTTTATACATGATGATTAATGATGATTAAAATTGACAGATGACAAATAACTGCTACCTAGCTATACTCTCAAAAAAATAGAGGTGCTGACCCAGAATGCTTTGCAAACCCCATCCTCTATAATAAGGCCTAATGCACAGTTGAGCTAAAGTAAAATTCACACAGTGAATAGCTACAGAAAAACATAATAATGGATAATGGCTTCAGTTAGGCCGCTGGATAAATATTGAGGTGACGGATGAACAGTTAACTGTACAGAAAATAATGTTGTTTCAAGGGTGATCATCTTGTCTGTTTAAAATTATAGAAGTGGCAGATTATACTTTGGGTATAAAATAAGAGTTAACTTATTCTCCTTGCTTATGTGTTTAGTATGATGCAGTCTAGTAGGCCTACCTGGCTGATACTTGTAAACACTTCCTCATTTGAGCAAAAGGGGGAGCAGTGAGCAGCTGTAAAACACACCATCTCCTGTGCACAGACAGAATTTGAGCAAGACACTGTAGCCTTGAAATCTGAAGTGACAGCTGCTTTCAAAGCATTCAGGATGAGCGTTCAACTTCCACTGTGAGAGTCTTTATTGGATTTTTTGAAGGACTGACATGTGGATGCAGTGGCCTGCTTATATTCTCACACCAGCTGAACAAGTAAAGGATAATATTCACGTACAATTGCCTGAAGAGCCGGGATGCTCAACAGCTGAGTCAGTGTATTATGTTAAGTGGCAGGCACTTCAGACACACACTCTTTCCAATAGACAAAGAGAGATGTCCATGACCATTAAAATCTTTCAAAATCCCTTAAGAGCTGCTTTGAAAGGCTGTTGACGATTAATTATTCATCCGCCCTTAGTGTGTGTTTTGAGTCCAATGTGTTATTTATTCATATCCCAGGTGAAGAGTTAAATCCCTTGTTTGTGTATACTTGTCAGTTAAGTGGGTGTATCTTATTTTGTCGAATGTCCTCGATTTTCAAGTCAGAAAGGGTTAAAAACTGACTAGTAATTAGATCAGCATTTTTTTGACAGGGACATATTTCATAAAAAGGCTGCACAGGGATATATCTTGTTTTATTCCTATTTTTAAATCGGCGTCCTTTCCCAAAAAGAAAGCTTTTTAATCACCATGATGAAAAAAAAATTGAATTGGCATTTAAGATATGAGTCATTTAATCTCACAAAATAGCCGTACAGGTATGCAGGTTTAAACAGCCAGCCTCCATTTCTCAGGGCTCTTCCCATACAAGCCACACCTGGTACACTTCATTGTCTTTGAGTGTACGCTGTTCACACCTCCTACAAAGAACACAGGTACATCTCCAGGGAGTAACCCAAGCCTCGAAGAATCTGCTCCTCCTTGGGGAGCAGTTCTTTATTATTCCTCAAGCACGCCACGGCCCTGTACTACACACATGCACACCCATACACGGCTACATTCTCACTGCACTCTGTATGGTGAAAGTCATTCAGACGGAGGCCTTGAAAGACAGGCAAGTGCCTAAACGACTATCACTCCCTGTAGGTTTTTGTACTTTGCAGCAGCTGAAAAGTCTTACCTGGAGCTTTTCAACGAGTGAAGCCATTCATCAACTCGCTGTAAGAGTGAGTAGGTGTATACCTGTAAGTACACGCAGAGACAAACGAGAGAGAGAGTAAAGAGTGGTGCGAGTACATGCTTGTGTGTATGCAAATGAGTATGCACTTCTTCTTGAACTTTGCAACCCTATTACTGAACCATAAAGTTTGAATTAAAAGTGACTCTATGGGATGCACAGTATACATATAGTCTGCATAATATATGGTTGTTAACTGAAACTCCTCATTCCATTCATATATCAAAGTCCATTCACCACCAGACGCTGTCTCTTCATTTCTATGCATCCAGGCCATGAATGTAATGCTAGCCTCCTGGCACACAGGGCAGTCTACCTCTCTGTCTCTTTGTTTGGTATACATGTGACAAGGGCACAATAGAGTGCCGGACAATAGGCCACTTATTGAGTGACTGGCAGGGAGTGGGATACATCCCAGATCGTGTGTCACTCTGCGGCCTCGTGCACCCTACAGCTCGTGGTCAGTGTCGGGTTGCACTCTCCTGTGACGGAGTGGCGAAGGTGCTAGCTGCCATTTTGGAAATCAGGGAGAGGTCACAGAGGTCAAGATGATAAATACAGTGAAAATAAACATAATCTTAGTTGACTTTGTCTTCATACAGATACCCATTCGGGGTTGTAGTCCCTTTATGCTACCCATGAAAAAAAATATTATTATGGTGGAGTGGTGAGGAGTCAGGAGTCTTACAGCCTGAGGAAGCTGCTCCGTAGTCTGGTGGTACAGCAGCAGATATTTCTGTATGTTTTGAACAGACCATGGCAGACACCTCACTTCACCAATATAGCTGATGCTCGGTAGATGGATACCAATGATGTTCTGGGCAGTTTTCAATCATCCCATGCAGACAGAGCCTTACTGTCCTGGGACATGCTCGTTTGTAAATGATGACAAGAACTTGGCACTAAAATCAACAACCAGCTCCTTGGTTTTACTGAAGCTGAGCAGTAGGTTATTCTCTGTGCACCACTCTGCAAGATTGTTGATTTCCTCATATCCTCCTGATATGAACTCTCATCATTGTTTGTAATGCGGTTTAACCTCCTTTTTTTTTAGATAGGGAAATTTGTCCAGGAGCCACTTGAATTTAGCAGCTTAAAGTGAATTAGCCATAACCGAATAATGTCATGAGTAAATAAACGTAATTGACATGTTGTCTGTTACTACTGCATGATGTGTGTGTGTGTGTTTCTGGTTGTGTGTGTGTCTGTGCGTGAAAAGATTTTCCACCTTGTCACCGTCAGCTGACTATCAGTCATTGCCTTTAGCTGAAGCTGATTCTCTCTGTGATCTCGAGCTTTCGACGTCAAACGCCTGCCATGACCTTCTGGCCTGCTGACAGCAGCTCTCTGAGAAAGAGAGGTTTAAGGTTTAACATTGCAATTAAATGTAAAGATGGTACAGTATCCCCACCATGTGATATCAAACATAGGACTGAACTCATGAAATAAACAAAAGCCACCAGTGTTTCAGAAGTTACATTATAAAATACGTCTTAAATGCTGACGGTATGTCACAGAGACAGCATTGTTTTTCATGATCAAAAAGCGCTTTGTAATTGTGACACTTTAGAGCCCCAATAAAATGTATGCTACATGTTTTATGGGCATATGATATTTATTTTTAATGCCTAATATTGTGTATAGTAGATGTATTATAAGAAGTATCATAATCTGTATGTTCTTAGAGTTTGTTTTTTAAAATATTTGCTTGATTTTTGCTTGATATCGTATGCAGTGTTGAAACTAGTATTCAGAACTATTATATATGTAAAAGTAGCAATACTTGAATATGAAAATACTCAATTCGACTGCATTGCAGATAGATTAAGATGTAGCATTTTATTGCTGTAGCTGGTAAAGGTGGGACTATTTTGAAGACTTTAAATAGTAAATGTACTCATAGTCTGCTGACTACTCAAAGCCCTTAACAACACTTGTCGCACTTATCCATTTATACTCATATTCCTACGCTGCTGGCAGATGGCAGCCTATCCAAATCGTACCCACATTATTTCTATGCTCAGCCATTCACTCACACCAATGGAACAGCCATTGGGAACAGCATCTCGCCTAAAGGGGACTTGCCTGAGGAAACCTCGCCGGGCGACCTGGGGATTGAACCACTGACCTTCCAATTAGTGGACGACCTGCTCTACCTCCTGAGCCACAGCTGCCCCTACAGTACTTTATATACTGCTGGGTGGTTGAAAGTATCACAGTGGATCAGATCATATAAATGGATCATACTGTCCACCACTTCAACATCAGAGCTACTTTGCACTACTTATCTCATGAATATATCCTACTGATTCATTTTCCAAATAATATACATACACATTTACATATAACACATACTATAGTGTATTATAATATATTTAACACAATGCAATGTTTGTGCAAAGGTGACTTGAGTGTACATAGTCTTCATTATTAAAGGGGCGATATGTAAGGATTGACCACCTGTCGAAGGTCACTACAAACAAATAGGGAGTAGCATATCATCAGAGGAACCGTTAACTGCTTCTAACTATACTCTTTTCTGTAGCCATCTACAGCTGCCATTAGCTAGTTAGCTCAGTTAGCCATGCAGCTAGCGGCCCTGAGCTGACTCCAGGCTCTGCAGACCTGCTGCTTGGAGCAATGAGCCTCCGTCTTTGACAGAATGTAAAAAAAGTAATATCCATTCACGTTCTGTTGATAATTTTTGGATTTTTGAAACATAGATATGACATATGGCGCCTTTATTTTGCTATGATTGCATTTTGTAGTTTTATGTCCTATTTATCACTCAATCTCTTCTTTGTCCTATGCTTATGACTCTTGAGCTGCTGTAACAAGTCAATTTCTCCTTTGAGGGTTCAAAAAAGTGTTATGGTATCATGTCGCATCATATCGTATCGTGTCGCATCATATCGTATCGTGTCGTATCATATCGTATCGTGTCGTATCATATCGTATCGTGTCGCATCATATCGTATCGTGTCGCATCATATCGTATCGTGTCGTATCATATCGTATCGTGTCGCATCATATCGTATCGTGTCGCATCATATCGTATCGTGTCGCATCATATCGTATCGTGTCGCATCATATCGTATCGTGTCGTATCATATCGTATCGTGTCGCATCATATCGTATCGTGTCGTATCATATCGTATCGTGTCGCATCATATCGTATCGTATGTTTTATATGTAAAATCTTAATCTGCAAAGGCAGCTGTCATATGTCGAGGAGTAAAAAAGAAAAGCAATAGAAATGGAAAAAGGAGCGGAAACCTACCTTAAAATTAGATTAAGCACTACTTGATCTTATGTTTTGTTGAGGTTTGCAGCTGAAATGTTCATGAACACTTGAGGAAAATTCTGCTACTATTGCAACTTGCTTTTGAGTGAGGTTGGGTCAAGGAAGCTGTCCATTATATTTGGCATTTACAGAAAAAGCATTAAAAATATCTTTTTTCTCTCTCTCTCTCTCTCTCTCTCTCTCTCTCTATCACACGCACGCACGCACACACACACACACACACACACACACACACACACACACACACACACACACACACCACTGGAATCCGGCTATATCCAAACACACCTGATCTGGTTATGACATATGTCTGCTGCGCATCCACACGCCCCAGTACTGTCAGTGAACTTGCCTTGTAATCCAGCCCGTGTGTCCGTGTGTGCTCCGCTCCTCATATTTTTGCATGAGTAGCTTACAAACTGCTCCATTTTTGAACTTCTCTCCCTCTCCCTCTCTCTCTCTGCCTCTCTCTCCCTGCGTGTCTCTGTGTCTCTCTCTCTCTGGAGGTGGGGGCAGAGAGCTATTAGCTGCGCGCTGCAAACATCATTAGGAGGGGAGACGCTTTCCACCGTCAGCGCCGGAGCAGGGCAAGGGGAGCCCTGGCAACAACGAGAGACACAAACTCAGCAGCCCGTTACACCCAACAGTAAGTCCCACAAAACTGCTCATTCAGTTACTGGTTTCTGCAACCTGTCATCGCCTCCACCGTGCCACTTTTTCCTCTTTCTCTGGAGCTGTTGGAGAGAAAATGGCTGGAAGAACTGGGCAGGGTGGCGCTGACGCTCCGGTTTACTTCAAAGCCTTGGGAAATGTTTACTTCGCCCTCTGACCTATTTCTAAGTGAGCAAACAGCCAGGGGTCGAGCGGGCTTTTTCCGGTGTACACTTGTCATTTCGGGGCGTCAGCGCGAAGTAGTGTTTAAGTGGGGGGGGAAAGGCAGCGGAGGCTCGGCTCGGATTGTGACCGAGCCGAGGAGCGCGTTCGCCGGGGCGAGCTGGCGTCGGGCAGGCGCTGCACTTCCACTAACTGCGCCACTCGACCTCGGCTCCCAACATTTTGCTCTTCGCAAGACTGTTTGTCAGCTTCTCACACTGACACACACCGCTAAATAACATGGCTTCGAGCCGCGTGTGTCTTCTTTTCAACTCTTTTCTTTCCGAGCGGGACTGTCATTACATTTTAATCTACGTTTCACCATCGCGGAAGTGTTTTTCTCCACACGAAAAGAGACGAAGAACAACTAAGCACCAGTCCCACATAATGTGTCTCAGTGTTGGCACAAAAAGCGTAGTTGTCAGTGTATTTTTGCACGTTGTGGTCGTTTATTAGAAGATGTAAGCGCACGTAACATGTTACTACACAGTGTTTTACATCGCCAGCTGGTTGTAAAGGACATAGGGTTTGTGATTGCTGGACTACCCGTGATGTCATTCATCCTAGCTTGGACCATTATATAACGGGACTGTAGGGAAGCCTGTGATAGCAGGCTATTTTTACACTGTTTACACCTCGGAGTTGCACTCAGGGTAGTCTATGCGTCCCAAGCGGTAGGTAGCCTATGCTTTCACTCACATTTATGAATTTAATATGGCATCCAGATGAGACAGATGTAGGCTGTGTGATAAAAGATGACAAGCTGCAGCTCTTCACACACCAGCTGCATCCAAGTGCCCCCCCCAACCCCAACCCTTGTTGTGTAATTATTTTCAATTTGAACAGAAAAAGTCTGATTTACTTGTTGATTGTGTGTGTTTTTTTCTCGTCTTTGTTTATTGAGCTGCCTTCCCTGAAGCAGTGAGTCCTTAAGAGAGCTGCTACTGTACAAACACCTCACGAGAAGCTGCAGATACTGTGTTTATGGCAGCATGTTGGAGTCATCAAGATTGGGAGGGTTACTTTAAAAAAAATGCAGCATCACAATGTTAAAGTAATGTAACTTGATTGCTTTCAGTTCCTTTTTTATAACCTCAATATCACGATTTACAAGAGTAAAGAAATATCAATACGATGACTTTTATTTCATCATCTTTTATTTGTTGTCATGTCTACGCACGTGCATGATTACAGACTACTATGTCATTCTTTATTTTGAAAATGTAATCCTGTTAGTAATCCCTTTTTTTTTACTATCTGTAATCTAATTACATCTTTTTTTCCCTGTAACTTCACAGGAATACAGTTACATCTTTTGTATCCTTATTATCCTGTTACATGTATTCTGTTGCTCCCCAAGCCCGGTTTGCAGTACATCTGAATATATTTAGATTATTAGCTCACTACTGGGTACAACAAACAACCAATATGTAGATGTTTACAGTTAAAATGGAGATTTGATTGATGCTTTTGTATCTGATGCACCGAAAAGTTTGCTGGTTAACATCCATAAAGTTAATACAAACTTTGCAAAAATGTTTATGGAGCATAATTAAATTTTCAAGTAATGCTTGTAAGCACATTGTGCCTCAAAACTGTGTAATTTTTTCCAAAATATTGCATTCAAAAACTTCCACTTATGCCGCCCTGCAGCCTCTCTGTTGACCAGTAATATCGGTTTACTTAGCAGAATTTCAGTAAACATACATGTACAGTATTTGAGACCTAGTGAGCACACAGATCAACATTTTTTGGATTATTCTGCTCGATATTTATATAATATACAGTAATTGATACAAGTGGCTCTCAGTGATTGCTGACAGATGCTGTCTAATAGATACTAAATGAGAAATGATCTCATGTGTGGTGCTCATAGCTCTTGCTGAAAGCCCCACACTGACATTGCATAGCCTCCTGAATAGTGAAACAGATATAGCAGTGTATTTTTTGTATGAGTTGAGAATAAATGTAAATATTTTTTATGAGTAATTACATTTAGAGCACGGCGATGAACGATCTTTCACTGAGCAGGCTACAGCGATCTTTAAAGTCCCTACTCCACTCAGAAATATGTTTCTCTTCTTGTACTTACAGCTGAATGTTTGAGCTTCATTGTGCAGAGTGATGAATGTGCAGAGTTTGGCACTAGAAGGCTGATACTCATCGCTGAATGTGGAAATGTTTCTCTGTGCTCATTGAAAATTGAATTTTAAAGAGGTGGGCCTACGAGCATGATTTGTGACAACACAAATAGTCTGGAAGCTAATCCTGGTCCGATATGCAGCAAACACAAGTGTGATGTGGAGACTTGAAGCCTCCAGTGGGAGACATCTTGTGTCCAGCAAATATTCATTTTATTGAAGGTTAAGACATAGGTGCCATTTTAAGGATTTGAATGTGGATAACACTTTTTGTCGCATGTGATAAAGACATTAGTGAATTTGTATGCCTTATACATGTGTGGGGGGGATCTTTAATGTCTGATGATATGAATATCCATGGCTATATATTCTTAAATGCAGAAACACACAAGAAATCCTGAAAAATACTTGCTTCTGTTGTTACTCTTCAATATCCATATAGTCTAGTAACCATAGTGTAGAATTTGTAGTGTAGTATTATATATCACAGTGTCATAACAGCATAACATCAATGTTAACAACAACAATGAGCAGTGGTCATGGGTATATAGTCTTTATACCTCCATTGTAAAGTTTGAAGGTGACAGGGAGGGGACTGTTGTTGAGTATTTTTATGATCACCTGGGATAGGCAAGCAGAAAGAGAACTGTGAGCACTTGAGATATTGAGATATTGTTAAGTTATGTAAGTTATATTTGAGTATATTCAAATAATTTCAGTTTTGTTACTGTTATCATCATATATTTGCTTGTCTATGGTGTTGAATTCTACCGTATTAGTGTTGAAAATATATATTTTAATAATAATAACAAGTTTCATGTCAGTCAGGACATAACATTTTGCGAAATTAATTGAAAATGTATTAATTGTGCTTTAATTACTTTAAGGAATTGGAGTTGAGAATTTGGCTCGTCCTGTTCTCTGTGTTGTAGAGACAGCAGGCCGGAGAGGGAGAGAGCTAGTTATCAGGGGGTGAAATGGAAACGAATCACTTATCATGAGCTCTGTAACGGGGGATGATTCGAGGAGAAGGTGTTAAAGCAAAGGAGGCCCAGTATTAGCCCCTGTGGAATACCATGAGGAGGTCTCTGAGGTCATGGTCTAAATACAGACAAACTGTTTTACTTAAGAGAACAACCAAAGATCAACCAAAGATGTACAGCACCGGTTGTAAAGAAGAGTGGAGATAGAGCGTGGGTCAGCTGCACTGTGCATCGGATCGATGGAACAAAAGTTAAACTCAGTTGTTCCAGCTGTCTGTCAGGATGGGGGTTAACGACCAAGACTTGTGTGTTAAGGGTGGTGAATAATGACCAGAGAGATGATAATACAAAGGGTGGAGACTGAAGCTGACAAGCTTCTACATGAAAATTGACTGAAATGAGCATTCAGTTTTGATCATCGAAATCAAAAGCAGGATCAGTGATTCTGCCAGTATTTTTTTCTCTCCACCCGCGTCTGCTTGCACACTCCAGATACTTATCCTGCGTGCTTTTAAGACAATCAGCTGACTGGTACCAGAGGTAACTCTGACAGCGTTGCAGATACTGGGTTTGTTTTCAGTCTCAGAGATCCTTTATTGATTTTTTTGGGAAGAGGGTTTACTCTAAACAGGTTTGAGAAACCAAACTTTGCAACAAACTTGTGTTCTGTCTTGTGTTATTTATTGTTGAATCTCTGATGGCTGGTGTTTTCTTGTTAACTCTGAAATCTTTACTTTTTGTGACTATTATTTGAACTTGTCTAACCCGAACCTGCAGAGAGCCACCAGGATAAACTCAAGCTGTTTGTACTTAAAATAATATTGTGAAAATGTAAATGACAGTTTTTGGGGCATGAAACATCTGTTGATCTGAAATCCAGATGTGATCTAAAAATTAATTGCCGAATATAAAATGTTTAAATTGAAAATAAAATCTTGACCTTATATCAAAAAGCCAAATCGAATCTTGGATTTGGAGAATCATGACACCCCTCGTAGGTAAACAGAGGGACTGGTAGAGATACAGGCAGGGGGATAAGGACCAACCAGGTGCTGAGCTTGTCCAAAACTGACACGTGGAAATGCTAAAATATATTTTAGCTGTTAAACAGTAGAGGGAGTAGTTGTAGTTGGTCAACAGTTGAAAGTCAAGTAGTTTCAGATTGGAGCAGAGAGGGGTTTGATCGTGTCTAACAGAGGACCAGGTTTAATATTGTCCAGGTTTGTAAAAGCTGTGGATTTATCTTAGTTATGATGGTGAATGTGGAGGCTTTGTGATAGGGAAACACCAAACTGTAGTGCTCTATTATGTAGATGCCGCTGTGAATCAGGGGTGCTGTTCCACCCACGTACCACTCACACTCACACACACACACACACACACACACACACACACACACGCACGCACACACACACGCTTACCACTGCCACCATAGCCTTTGATTCCAGCCGCCACTCACTTTCAAATGGTAATGAGAGGCAATTAGAAGCCAATGTGTCCTAATCACAAGCCATTTAACTGAGCTTGGCTCATTTGTCAGAGCCATATGTGCACACGGACCCACACGCTCAAACACACATGAATACACACATCTGCTAGATCATGCCACAGTTCTTGTCTTTGTCTACTTATGTAAGGGAAAAGAGGAAAATTGTGTGTTAGCAAGCGTGTGCTTGAAAGAGACAGCGAGAGATTTCCAGGTAATGATTGGGCGGAGGTTTCACGGCTGAATGAGTAAGTGACAGAAATGGCTCTATCCTCCAACCTGCTAATACAGGCAGAGTGAACGATGGGTAGGTGGAGCAAATGGACCGACCAATGGCTGAAACAGGTGTCTGTGTGTATTTCTGGAGAAATTAGTTGGAACAAAAGTACCTTCTCTTAACTTACAGAATCACTTTGGCAGATTACACACTGCGGGTAGAGGTGTGATGAAGGGTAAACACCACCTGAAACAGCATTAATCCATATCCTGTGATATCCCGCTGTTTTGGCATGCATTGTCCTCTGCTAGATCGTGATGTCGTCGTGAGCGCAGGTAAAAGAGTGCACTGAGGTTTGCAAAAGCTTTAGGTGGTAAGAAAAACGTATGTAAATCATGCTGCGTCAAATAAAAATCTACTTAACACAATGCCACATCAATCACTATTAGCTCTTATGTGCAGCCGAAGTTTTTCTGTTTTTTGCAACAATGTTCAGCATATTGATAAGATATTGCTTCCTTTTCTCCCTAATATCTCTCGGCTATGTTGACTTTCACATACATAAACTTTATGTTCGATACGGGATCATGAAAATATGTCAACTGCAATGTTGCTGCATTCACTCCACACTGCTGTCACAGGTTATTCCCCGGTCACCTCCTTTTACACAAAGGAGCTACATGAGCTACACAGAGAAGAAGAAAAGCAACGAAGGTAGTAAGGGACCCGAAACAGGATAAAAACAACGGCAATGTGTGAGAAAAATGATTTTTGGAAACATAAAGAGCGGTGGTGGGTGTGGGTGGGGGCAGATCAAGAGATTGAGCTGTCTGGTTGAACCATGCGGCGCGCTCAGACCTTTTCAGCTTTTCCTTTCATCCTCCTCTATTCACGAGTGCACGTGCATGCACACCAGAGAAAGGACACACTCTCACACAGAATACTGCTTTTAAAAGGGGATCAATGAGAGTTTTTTGTATTTTGTGTGAAAGAACATTCCACCGTTTGTGATCGTATGTGGCTTTATTGCTTAGTGCACAGTCTTGTGTTTCTTAGACTGCTGTCTGTATGAGCAGCAAAAGCAATTCAATTGAGGTGCCATGGCAAGCACTTAAATCTGCAATTCATGGAGGCTATAAAGAGTGAAAACATGTTAGTGGTTATAAAGAGGTCAGTGAGAACACTTGAAGTCCCTTTAGTCATTTCTAGATGTAGAATTCAATCAAAAATATACATTATAACATCCAGAGGGGGTGTTAAGCACTTTAAAGTACTCGTACTTTATGTGTCAAAGTCAAAGTACACATTATGTGTCAAAGTACATGTGTAATTCTGCAGTCTCTGTGACCCTATTTCCGTGCGTACCGTTTTTATTTTGAAGCGGCAATCTAATCAATACCAATCTTCTGAATGGCCGAGGTAATCCCAGTGTTTGAATGAGAGAGAGAGACACACACAGAGGGAGGGAAATAGAGGGAGAGAGGACTGAAGCCATCCTACAAACTTGTGTTACGCTGTCGGGTCGATAAGCCACTGCACGGCTCAATAACCATGTGAAAAAGGGAAGCTGGCTTTGGGACTTAGTTCAGCCGTGTGTTGGCTTTGGCTCTGTAATGGCTGCCAGTGTTGCTGACATGATATACAGTTGTCTATATGCCAGGCAAGTTGCTGTAAAATGCTAAACTGGACTGAACTCCAGAGTGTATAGTGCCTGAATGTAGTAGTATCTCTAAACCAAGCTACAAATGTGAGGCCCCACATCAATTTGTATCCCAGCAACGAAAATTGGCTAAAATCCTCCGATCTGTTTTTATAAACACTCTCGAAAGATAGTTCCTGTGCCTGAGCTATACATGAAATATGATGCCTCATGTAAGTCATCATGCAATGGTTGATTCAGTATGCTGCCCCTTTGATGTCTCTGCCTTGATTCATATTTGATCATACTCCGAGCGAAGCCCGGGTGAGTGGAAATGGTTTTAAGCTTTGGCCTTTTGAGGGCCAAGTTAAATGAGGGAGACTGATAACGGCTCACTCTTTATAGGATGTCCAAATGTGGTTGGAGTTATTTCTCTATGTTTGATAGAATTACAGAGTGCATCATGGAGCAATGTCTCTAAGCTCTTTCAACTGTGCCTTTTTTGTTGCCTTAATGATTATTCTCCATCTCCCTTCTCTAAAATATATTTCCACTCATTTCCCTTCATCAAAAACAGTTAGTTGTCTCATGTAACCTCAACTTCTGTCGTTCTGCTCAGTCTTCCACGTCTTCTTGCAACTGGATTCTCTTCTCTTCTCTTCTCTTCTCTTCTCTTCTCTTCTCTTCTCTTCTCTTCTCTTCTCTTCTCTTCTCTTCTCTTCTCTTCCTGCTGGCCCAGTCTTCTCTGCCTTATCCTTATCGGAGGCAGTAGAGGATTACAGTGGGGAGTTGACACTGACTGGCAGTCAGACAGCTCCTGCAGACGCTTCTCTTCCCCACAGAGCTCCAGGCCTGGGACAGGGATAAGCTGACAACCTGGGACAAAGCCAGATAGATAGTGATGAAGAAGAGAGATGAAAGAAGAATGCTTGGAATCGGGGTCATCTTCATATATTGGAGCACAAATGATATTATTTCTGTTACCCCAAAATAAGCATCACATTCACAGGCATTGTCTTTGTAAAGATAAGGGTAAACGTAGCAATTTTTATAAATTTGTAAATTTAGGGGTGTACTGTAAATACCTGCTCGGTTAGGTGAACCCAAGACGCTTGCTTACATTGTTGGCAGCTGTGTTTCTTTTCTGCGGGCTGCTAATAGTTTGTTTCTTTTATTCGTGCCGTTGTTGTTTACATCTTCTTACCTTAGCTTCCTCGGCTAAATTAATTTCGACCTTCTGAGGCCGGACAGGGCTATGTTACGTATATGTGGCGCAGAGATGAAGACTCTTTTTAAACCGGTATGGGGAGTATGTCAGTGGTGACGGGAGATAGTTTTCTATGCTAGCTGAGATCAAACGTCGGCCTCTGGGTCTGAGAATTGAAGCCAATGCAGAAGTACCCAGAGCTGCAGTTTCTCGAATGGCTACTTGAGGCTGGGTCAAGATAGAATACCGATAAATCCCAAGAAACTGGTCAATCTTTATGTGTGGACACAGGTCAGCTATCTGTGAGCTTCAGTCTGGCTCTTTAGAAACTTATGGGCCACATCAAGGTGGTTCTGTCCACTATTTTATACAGTCAGTGGTTGAGACCAGTGTGTCAGAGTGACAGTGGGAAACATCGTCACATCTACCGGGATGTTTCACTCTGGACATCATCATACGCCAGCTCACTCAACCCTAGATCAAAATCTGCCTGGGAGCTGAGAAGGGTCCTTCATGTTACACTAAATCTATATTAAAATAGTTTACATTATGTTAAAAAATGACCTCATGTGCTTGCCTTTTGTGGTACTTCTACCTCAATGGTTGGGAGTAAAGCCCCCAGACCCTCATCTGCAAGGTGGGTGTGTGTGTTTGTGGGTATCAACAATGACTTAACTCTGAGCCAGGAGGATATGCATTTAGGGAGAGGAATTCAATAACAGGAAAATGGCCAGTGATAGAAACAATCCCTGGAATACCAAAACCCACCCTTCACCAGTGTTGTTCTTGGCACAAACTTGCTTTCCATTACTACTGTTTACTCCTTGAGATGCTCAAGTACAATGCATCCCCAAACATCTCATTTCATTGATGGTTTGCGATGTGGCATGTGCAGCGAAGTCCTGAATTCCAGTCTGTCCGCAGCCAGTTGTTGTCACCGTCCCCCTCTGGATGAAAACATTGGACTTAGCACCATATGGTCAGGGGCACACATGGGTGGGCACTGGAGGACAGGTTGAGACAAGCCTGTGCAACCAAACCACAGGCAATATTTAAAACAGTGTCTGTAAGGCTGAAACTATTTCCTCTCCGACGGAGCTGTGGTGTGGTTTGAACAGAGCAAGTTGCTGGATTTCTTCTGTTCGTCTGTCTATCTGGCTGGCTGCGTGACTGGTAGTTGCGGCTTGGCCAGTTCGTCTATTTTACTGGATGGCTGGAAGGCTTGGATGGCCGCGGATCAGCCTCATCTGGCCGGACATTTGACTGGATGCTTGGCTGCAGGCTGACAAGCTTTCTGGATACCCGTCTGGCTGACTGACTCGCTGGCTGCCTGACTGACTAGCTATTATTTCTGGACCTTCCTTTAGCTATGTAGTAAGCTCATGACATTGGAACAGGGACATTTGGCTATGACAGTCAGGGAGGTGTGCTAAAACACTGATGACAGAGATAAGACTGAGTGAGCCAGGATGTTCCCTGCCTGCCCACGAGACCCTGGAGTCCATCACCAATTACCGTATCAGCACCTCTTTAGAGAGCGTCTCTTTTTCCGTTTTTCTTTCATGAATCTGTGATAGTTTTGTATTTTTACAAAGTTTCTCCAGTGGCCTGCTATTACAGCTTGATGAGCAACAAAGCGTCCCCTGAAAGTAACGGGATTGCATACATTGTCGGCTGAGGAGAGGCAACTTAATTGGTGCTATAAATTACACAGACATGTTCTAAGATGGTGACATTACTCCTGCTTTGAGTGTAGTGGCAAAAGCACCGTGCAAGACAAATATGGCTGTACATGGTTAATGGCTTTCATTTTTGTAGTTTTGTGCATAGTACTGCACTGATAACTTAAAGAGAAATTCAATATCTTTCAGCTGTTACACTTTAAAAAGGTGAAAAGGTGGAATGCTATTTCACACATTTCATTGGTTGCTGTAAAGTGTGAGGTATTTTAGTGTGTGTGTGCATGTGTTTGTGTGAGATCTAGTGCTGTCAATCTTCCTCTGTAATCCCATTCGAATATCATTCCTGATAAGTTTTGATATTATAGCATGAAGTGTGACATGAAATGGGGATTGGAGAGCCACAGGTCAGATTTGAACTCTGGGCAGCTTCAGCGAGGACAGGCGTACACGCTACCAGCTGAGCTACTTGTGCACCCCTATATTCACATTTTTAATACTTAAACTACTTAAACACCAGCGCCTATCTGAAAAGTTGAGAGATTTTCAACTAGAAGCGCTCTGAAAGAAGACTGGGAGCAGCACTTTTTCTCTGTGCTGCTGGTACTACGAAAAACGTTATGTAGACATAGGCCCTTAGCCTACAAATTTACAAAAAATATACATTTGAATAATAATTTAACTCCAGACATTCTTTTCAACAGCCCTAGTATGATCAGACTAGTGTTTTTTCCATTAGAACAACAAGCGTGTGAGGGTCAGGTGATGAGCTACAACACAGATACATGAGGTTAATGTGAGGTTTCACTGTGGTCTGGCTTTCCTGACACTGTCATCGACTATCAACGGCCACAGTGGGAGAGGTGACTTGGCTGCAAAATGGCTAAGTGTCATACCTCCATTGCGTGAGCCACAATAGTACACACTCATAAATACACTCCACACCCCATGCAGAAGCGCACGTTTCACATCAATCTCAAACATGACTTGCACCATATAAAGACATTCATAGCACGTATTTGTATGGACATACAACACAGAAACTTGGTGCAGCTGTGCTTGTGCTAGTGTACACATCCATTGCCGGGGTTTGCCCAGGGAAAATACCTGCGGTAGGAGAAGAAAGTTGACCTAATGGGAAATCACAAGGCATCCTCATCAGACCAAAAATAATTTGTACATTCCATAACCTTAATAGCTCTTACGGGAACTTTAAAACTTCAGATCTCAGCCAGCAGCCACAGTTTGAGTATCAGGTGGTTTTGGAATCATCATCATCAACAAACACATAGGTGTCTTTGATACGTATAGCTCACTTCAGGAGAAACTGGAGGTCTAATTTGTGAAAACGCACAGGCCTGAAAACATATGTTATATTTAGTATGTGATAAAAACACATGTAAGTGTGATTGATGGTCGGGAGTAACCCTGCTACTTTTGATGTGGATCCCTTATTCATCCAAACCATCAGAGCAGGTAGATCCCTTTAAAAGTATCTAAAGATTTCTTCTTCATCTTGAGGTTTTAATTCACATGTTGTCCTGAGTGGAAGGTCTAAGGTCTCAGATGTTGTTTCCATTGTGTTAGGAGTAATATATTTTTTTCTCTTTGCTGTAGTGCTCTTTATCTTCTGGGCTGTGATATGGTTTGTGGGTATAGTTCGGTAGAAAACAGTTCCTACATGAAACTTCTCACAGTAATGTCTGTGGATTATCCTGAGTAACCGGGTCATGGTTTCTGGAATACTGCTGTTGAGTTTGTGTTGTGGTGCATTGACCACCTCAAACCTCGTGCCAGACATCTATGCGACTCCAAGTCTCGGCTACTCACACTAAAACAATCTAGATTGATAGATAATGCTTCAAGTACAAGGAAAAATCATTGTATTTTTGATTTTGTGGTGAACTGTCCATTTACTAGTGTGGTTATAGTGAAGTGCTGTAAGACGACAATAATGACGCAGGGCCTTACAAATAAAGTGACTTTTTATTGTCAGTTGTTGCTCTGTGCTCTCCGCTGTGTTCCTCTGATAGCTTGCCCCATAAATGTCACAGGAGTGCGACACAGATAAAAAGGAAATTGTGAGTTTCCACGCCGCCTTTGCTACACTGTGTGATTGGTAATGTGTTCTGAAAATGTTGGCACAATATTTCCCACAGCACTTTAAGACATCCTCCATCAAGGCAGATTCTGAATGGGCTCCTACTACGCCTGCTTGTCAGATGTGTAGCTTTAACCACTAACCTCCTATCAAACCTCTCACTGCCAATTAGCCTCAAAACCCAACAACAGACAATCTTTTTGAGTGAGGAGATGCTTTCGCCCCCCTCTTCCTCTTTCAGCCCAGTGCTTTTGTTTTTGAGGCGAGCGCCCAGTCAGCTTGGTTTAATCCTACATAACGTGCCATTAGCTCTGCTAGCGATTTGCCCCCACACTACCTCTAGCGTGGCTGCCTGAGATGGATAGCTGAGTGCATTTGCAACCTGACAGGACACTGTAGGCTACTGCCGAAAGTGTGGGGGTAGAGGTGTGTGTGTGTGGGGGGTGAGAGTACAGCGGTAGCATAACCCTTTTAGGAGGCACTTCATGGACACCATTTACACTTACTCAAAGCAAGAGGGCTGTCGTGTGGTAAGGGGAAACAGTGTGTAAATGTAGGTCAGGGGTGGGGGTCATTAATGAGTAAGATCATCTAAAATTTATGTTGTTTCAGGACATCAAACCTGGACAAAATGCACCTGTCAAAACTGCCATTGCTGATGTATCACATGTGGACTTGTATTTTTTTGGATAAGAGGCAAACTACATCATTTAGATACCACATCAAGGCACCCAACCGTTGATTATGTGATTGTCACTTCTGCTGATTAGAGGTCTTCACACAGGTCCAAAAAATTCAGGCCTGAACTCAAAAGACCCGGAAATGTAGTACTCAGAAATTAATTGGACTTGTCTATTATTTTAAAACTGGGACGAGGACCGGTGCAGAACCGAGAAATGTTGGACCCGAACCCAGCTGGGTGACACAGACTCAATCTGCACTGATTTCACTGGTGGTTGCAATTAACAACCTTAAACGAGAAAACATTGTATCATACCTGATGTAACGTTTCCCTCTTCACTGTGCCATAATTCCTCATTCTTGCAGAGAAAGTTGGTAAAATACGTCCAGGTTATCTGTTATTCATCTCTTGCTGATTGAAACAGCTTGGCTCATCCACTCATTATTTCATCTTAAATGTCCACCTGCTGTCATGGTAACGGATGACAAATGCAACTTGTTCAGAACCAGCTTTGCATAATAAATAAATCTTTGATTATTTGGCCTTTTTGAACTATAATAACAAAATCACATTTGTTGCCATCTATGAGATGAGTCTGATCACGGCCAGGTCTTCTGTGTGCTACTTGGGTAAAAAAACATGGATCCTAACACGTTTGGGTCCCAGGTTGGAAGACTTCTTCTGAATGATCAGATTTGATGGTGAAAGACTGTTAATGTGCTACTTTCTGCCCGGGACTAAACAATCGTGACCGTTGCTAACAGTCAGATAAAAGTCTGGAATTTACTGTTATCTGAAAGTGTTTCAAAAGGTATTCAATATATCTGTCTGCCACATAAATTGTCCTTGGCAGGGTAAAGAGAACCTCAAGTCAATATATTTTTAACTTGCTTTAATATTTCTGAGTTCAGCTCTCGGTTGGACCTGATCGATGGTTCAGTACCACCACTGTTGATGCAATTGGATCCCATTTAGTAGATCGCCTTGTTTACGATCCAACATATTTTCTCTGTTGTCCATTCACCTTGATACATTCTAAGTAAGGTAAAAGGAAATAGTTGTTTGCCTGGTTTGTAAGTACCTTGGCTCAAATATTCATTCCTCTAGAGATGTTATCTAACACACTACATTATAGAGAGACCTAATTTGCCGCTGACATACAGGGCTGTCACATTCGTTGAACAATGATGGTAAAACATTCAGGCAACTTGCTTCAACCTATCTGTTCTTGGACATCAGACAACCCAAGGTCTGTATGTAGAAAAGGGTAAGCCAGGTTTTCTGGGCTTTTGATGAAAACCCAGCAGCAACATGCACAAACACACACAGACACAGAAACTCAAACACACACTGCTGGATTTTTTCAGTTTGGTCAAACTGACCTGAACTCTATGACCTTTTCCTCAGAGCTCGAGTGACCCTGAACCATGTGAGGGATACAATGATTCACTGTGACACTGAACATCAGCTAGCATCTGCTAATACCCTCCTAGTGGATTAACAGCGGCAGAAATTGCAGACTGGTTTGAACTTACTGCTGCTGATCATTCGGTATATAATGAGATTTTCAACAACTATCCTGCCAAGATCCAGATCCTCCCCATGATGCAAGCCTCATAGGTCAACTCCTTTTCGCTTTATATAGCAAGACATGACAGCCTTGTTGACATGTTAGAAACTGTGCAAGAGAAACTGTTGTGTATTTCAAACCTTGCAGCTATTTTCTTTTTTATATTGTGACATTGTGCTGTGCTTATGGTCTGGTTAGGTTTAGGTGCAAAAACCACTTGGCTGGGATTTGTAAAAGATTATCATTTTGTCTTAAAATACCTGTTTTGTTGCCACAAAGACAAATGGAGATGTTGAGAAGTCAAGTGTTAAAGACCCTTTGTTTTGTCACCATAAACACGGATGGAAATTGTCTGAGGTTTCCTTTTAAATATCCAGTGGTTTCACACTTGCAAATGTTGAAATGCAGTCTCGAAATGCGGTCACTAAGTTGACAGCCTTCTTGCTCGTAACTTCCACACCATCCCCTCCACATGACAGTAATTTCATGAACATGTAATGTGAATGTGATTGCACAAATGTAAATATGGTACATAAGCCCATGACATGTACAGATGTTAACATATCAGCGGTTGCAGAAACGTTAACTGCTCCCATTTTATCCTGGTAACTGGACTGTTGATACTACATATTGCCGTTGCACATGAGCACAAGGCAGGTGTTTGTTTTGGAGGTGTTCTTTACATTTGAGTTTTGCTGCTCACTAGTCTGAGCCACTTGCTTCTGTCTAGCTGGCAGCTTGGTTGTTAGCGCTGACTCCTTGTGTTTATATTTGTTTGTTCACAGATGTCATGGATACCTCAGGAAAAGGCTTGCAAAATACTCTGCGTCAGTCGCCTTCTTCAGAGAGATTGCTGCAGCCCGCGCATTTAATTAGGGCTAGATGCATTAGAGACATGACAAAATACAGTGTCAGAGTTTGCTTTGTTTGCTAAGTATGCATGCGCATGAAATGTAGTCATCACAAGCATGTTAAAATGTGTGTGTATGTATGCAAGTGTGACTGTGTTTCATTTCCTGTCTGCTGACTTGCAACAAAACTAAGCTTTATCAACATGACCTACAGGCTATCTGTGTTTCATAGAAGCTTCTCTTGGAAGTGATCATCTCTTTTTCTGTTTATCTGGTGGCGATGTTGAAACAGAAACACCCATTTTCAGCTGAATGATCAATCAACAACTGGACAAAAACCACAAGTTCAAAGATTCACATTGCAAAAGATTTCTTTCAATCCCCAAATCACAACAGAGAAACTCAAGTCCCCTCTCCTGCAAACACCCTGGGATTGGATTCTCGGAGACCTTGCACAAGGCTGCTAAGAAGCTGCTGGATTTGCAGGTTTTCTATTTGAACTTTTTGCAAAGGTTTTTCTCCGTCCTAAGTGTGTTTGCCAAGCGCAACACATGATTATAGTCCACCAATAGCATTACTACTCAGGCCCCTCTGGTTCAGCTTTGGAGAAGAGATTTGGAGGGTTTATATTGTTGTTGTTTACTTCTAATCTTTTAAAACTGAGGCACAGTTTCATAATGCCTCGTAAAAGTAGTAAGCTTGTGTCCTGTGCTCATTTATACGGTCTTTCGGTTTGTAAGCCCCATGAGACGTGAAAAGAAAGGTTTTGCCCAGATGTGGTTCAGCTCAGACTGTCTAGTTTTCTCTGAGAATTACCTTCGGCTGCACACACAGTGAAATATTTGTAACGTGCACCATTGTCACTCTTTTACAACACTACAGAGGCGGGTCACTAACATCAGTTGCTTTTAACTGAACGGCATGTGTTAAAGGCTTCATTTTTGGGTAAATTGACAAATACGATGAACACGTTTTCTACTCAGTTTTGTGTTTTCATCATATGGTTTATATGAAATCAAGCATTTGGGAAAATCGTGCAAATGCCAGACACCTCCTCTGTAGATCCATTTAACTGAACATAACAGAAGTAATTTCAGCCATGTCTTCCAGACCAAAGTGCTGTGAGTCATGGAAGATTTCCAGCCTGATTCTCAACATTTGTGTGTGACTCAGTGTGAGCAGGACCTGGCTGCAATATGTTCATGTCTGACCGTCTTTTAAGAGAGATCTGAGGTCCAAGTTTGGTTTGGAGCAGTGAGAAAAAGCCTGAAGTTGATTTAAGTGTTGTGTACCAAAGTATGTCTGTTATTATTGATATTTGAAGCTGATCAGTTTCTTTCATTTAATATTGTGTGACGCAGCACTCATACTTGCAACACTCATACTTGCAACACTCCTACTTGCACTGAATTTCATGGTGATGCAGCATTGTGCACCAACAGCAAGACAAGCATCATGACCGCAGTTTTGACTTTAATGAGGCCTTTAAATTCCCTGGGATATTTTTTTAATCCTTTAAATTGATCCTTTAATTTGCGCTGAGCTGAAAAGCTTTGTGTAAGCTACTTTTGAAATATCTAATAGTATATTCCATTCACAGCTAATTGCTTTACATTAAAAGCTGATAAAACAAATGCAATTCACACAGATTTTATAGATCCTATTCACATTTTTTGCAACATGAAGGTTTTGTTTGAGCGGTTTGCGGACCCCCAGTCAGTCCACGGTGAGGAGTGTAATATCTAATATTTTGGGTGTTACAGAATGCTAATATAAAATGATAATAGCCACCGTCCTGTCAAGTGCAGAACAGCGGGAAAACATTAACTCAGCAGGTTGATGAATGGAAGCGAGGGACTAATATTTAAAAATGTTATCCTCGGCTCTCACGCTCCCTCTCAGCTGCTGCTTCATCGGGAGAATCGCTCGATTATCACACCAATGCTGTGTGCGTGTAGCTGTGCACGCTTACTGGACATAGAGCGAGTTGAATGTGTGTGTGTGTGTGTGTGTGTGTGTGTGTGTGTGTGTGTGTGTGTGTGTGTGTGTGTGGGTGAAGGGAACTGCAGTAATTTCACTGGAGCCAGAATTGTGCACTTGCCCCACTTTCAGTCTTTTAATCATGTATAGACACTCGGGGCACTCCTTTGTGCATCTCTGAGTGTGTGTGTGTGTGTGTGTGTGTGTGTACTGTAGTTGTGTTAATCCGTGAGCGTGAACGAGGGTCTTGGTACAGTATGTGTCAGAAGAGACTGCACTTAGAACTCTCTGACCGGAGACCCTGTGTGCGTGTGTGCTTGTTTTGTGTGTGTGTGTGTGTGTGTGTGATTCATAATGCATATTCCCTTTTCTTTTACACAGAAAGGCAGAACTGATGTCCTCATTTGAACTGTTGAGCTGCAATAAGCTCTGTTGGCAATGATTCCTCGGATTGAGCTTTGTGTTTGTGAAGTTGACATTTATTTTCTAAGATGTTGATGCAAAAAATATTAGAGCTAAATATTCTACTTGTTTGAATTATGTGAATTTTCAGGACATGGAAAAAAAACCTCATGCCTTTATACTTAAATACAGACTCCTGCTTTGAGATAGTGTGGATGAGAAAAGCCCTAAAATTCAACATCCTGCTTCGTATGATATTTACATTTTGAAATGTAAATGTTAAGTAATGGAAATCAACAACTACCTACAATCTCTACGTGACAGTGTGTGTGTCTGTGTTTGTGTGAGCGCACATTTTTATTTGTCGGACCTTCCAACACTGTAATCTCAGTATGACCTTGTAGCAGTTTGTAGCCCCACGGTGCCCATCCCAGTGACTAACACCCAGTCTAACATGCTGCCTCAAGCAGCTGCGCTAATGTACTTGAAAAGAACACAATATACAGTGTAGCTTTGCAGCAAGCGTCGGCATGCCTCCCCTCTTAGTGTGGAGCAGTTGTATTTAACATTTAAGGATGCATAGATGCGTAGCAACATATTTTGAATTAGATATCTTTATTTAAGAGTGATGCTGTGTCTCAGTGGTTACCATTGTCGCCTCAAGGTAGCGATCTCCTTTAGGAAAAAGAGCAGTACTTAGTGTTTACGCCTTGGAAGTATAGAAAATGATGTGTGGTCTGGCTCAGGGGGATCTCACTCTTACTATTTCTTCACCTGTTTACAATATAAACAAAGCATCTGTCCTTATTTTACGTTAAAAAAAAAATCACTGTGGACTATTTTTTTTGACCCAGTTTAAATTGTTTATTACTATTAGAAGTGATGGAATGGGTCATACCTTGGCTATAGTAGGTTAAGCATGGCGGTCCGACAGTAATTTTTGACACATGGAAAAAAACACATTTACTTTCAGTAAATAACCAGGATGCCAGGCCTCTCATTACAGTGTGATTTAAACTGGTGCTCAAGGCCAAGTTGAGTGACTACACGTGAAACATAACATTACACTCCATTGTGTTTTTATGCTGCTGTCATTGCTAGCTATGCTGACAGTCTTCCAGTCTGATTGCCAGCTCAAATTGATTCTGTTTTAACTTTTTTGCCAAAAACCAGGCTGTCGTTTTTTTTCCACCACCTCCTGCGGTCTGCACTACTACAGACCAGACGCTCTGCCCTCATTCAAATGAGTCAGAGGATTGGCATTTTCGCCACAATGCCTGATTTGGTCAGAATGAGGTCTTGGACCCACCTCTGGAGGCATTAATGCATCAAAAGGCATAATCCAATAATCTAACATAACTTAATTTGAAATGGTTCATTCTGAAAACTTTTATTACTTTCAGTGCTTCTGCTGAAACTAGAGCTTTTACTTACTACTATGTAAATATTGAATGCAAGACTTTTACTTGTAAGCAAGAAAAAGGTTAAAAGACTTTTATACTGTAGCACTCCTTGTTTTACTTTAATAAAATACTTACACCAGTGACTATTTGTTATCTTCTACAATCTTCCTGGGGTAATTTGCAGTTTCTCATGCTTCTTTTTTCTGTGTTTAACTGCAGGAGAGAGGAGGTCACACTAGACATGTTTGAGCCTGGCCTCTGAAGCCAGGACAGCAGCGCTGTACATCTCCAACCTGTCAAGTATTGACAGTGTATCTCACCATGGAATGCTAACAGCCACACAGGGCGTGGCGCCGCTGTGTTAGCTGCTCTGACCCTGTGACCTCGGCTATATAACTGATTGTCAGTCTCAGTAGTGAGAGATAACAAACAATGACGTAACATAAAGTCGAAAGAACCAACGACGCTGACCTGAGGAGTAACATTACTCTCTTACGTTATTGAGTTTCAGGTGTAAGTCTCCCTCGGCTTGTTTTGATGATTTTGCAGATTTAAATGAGCAACTTTATACTTTGTCACAGGACACTAAGGGCACAGTACACACACACACACACACACACACACACACACACACACACACACACACACACACACACACACACACACACACACACATACACACACACACTGTACACACATGCACATAAATGCACACACAGCACTAGCAGTCAAGGTTAAACAAAGATAACTGGACTTTATTTGGGTTGAGGGCAGTGCAGCATGTTGGAAGTGAGCCTGACATACACACACACACAGACACACACACACACACACACACACACACACACACACACACACACACACACACACCTGTCAGTGTTGGCGTCTGCTCAGTCCTTTTTCTTGTAGTGCCTCTGTTCCTTCGTCCTCTCTGTCTTGGTCATCAGACCTTGTAGCAGGATCTCAAGGGACAGCTGGTGGGGCAGTGTGAGCACCTGCACTTTGTGTGTGTGCATCTTTATGTGTGTGGTTATGTACATCAGTGGGGTTGGGAGGGGGTACCTGCAGTGCTCTGGCCAAGTGTCTGTATATCCGTGTGTGCGTTTAGTGTGTGCATGTGAGCACCTGTGCTGCCAGCAGGGACCTGCCACAGCCGTGGTGCTTCATGACGTATGTTGGTGACTTCCTAAGGTCGTGCTGTGAGCCCCATAATAACTACTATCCTCTTAAAGTCAACTCGCCTCTATGTCCAGAGAGGGGTGTTAAAGTATTTGGTGCATTACAGATACGTGACTGATACAGATATGTTCATAAAAGGCTAGGACTGTACCCAATGTCATCACAAAATGTTGAATGTTAATAAAGTGATTTGGATTAAATGGAGCACAAATGCAGATATATATTGTGATATTTCTTTACTCTATTATTTAAATGTAATTTATGGTACTGATTGCTGCTGGACCGCTACGTTTGTGACCTTAAATGGTAAAGGCATTTTTGAGATTAGCCGTCTCTCTGATCCAAAAATATATCTACGTGGCTTCTTGTTGGTTTTTACATTGGTTTCACTTTTCTGGGAGTTTGCCACATCAAAGTTTTCCACCATGATTGCAGAACATTTTCTGTCCTCAATCTTTGATTTCTATAAGCATTCAAGCCATCAAAAAGAAACAGCTCTCTCGCCACAGTAAAAATCACGACAGGCAAGAAAAAGAGTGCAGGTTGACACGTCATTCAGCACGCCCTGGCAGGAACGAAATTGTGGGGGCGAGTGAGACTCAAAGTTTGTGTCAAGGAGTAGAATGAGTCCTCATGAAACATGATCTTACGGCAGCAGCTCACCTCGCTGTAAGACGGCGGTAGAATTTCTATAATCCGGCCATTATACAGAACCTGCTGTCTGCTTTACTGTCAGATTACTGCTGGAGAGCAGGCCAGTCGCATCAGCGCTGTTTACTCATTTTGTACACTAAATTTTTAAAAACATTTCAATGCCTTTTCTTAATTGGACAGTTTACGTCCTGTCGTTTTGGTTTGCTGCGCACGATGTTTATGTTGGTGGGCTGGACAGTGTGGGTGTTTAAGTAAAGGAGAGTTTATTGACTTTGCGTACAGATGACACTGAGAGCTCTCCGTACTAATGTTTTTAGATTGTGTGTGTGTATGTGCTGCTTGCACAGTCTGTGTGTGAGAGGGAGGAAGAAGACTTGAGAAAGGATCAAAACACAGTGGATCATTACTATGCATGCGTGGGCAGCATATATGTCTTTTGAATGTTTGGAAAAAGAAGTTTGTGTGTGTGCATGTGTTCACCTTTGAAGATGTGATTGTGTGTGTGTATGTGTGAGTTTGTGTGTGTGTGCTTGTTCCCTGCAGGCCCCCCTCCCAGCATATTCCCCTGATCCCAGCGTTGGGATCTTAGGGGGCCGATCAAAGCCGGGCTCCCTGCGACTCCCGCGTCTCCAGGCCCTCTGTGCTAACGCGCCTCGACGGAGGAATGCTGAGTAATTCCCTCAGGTGGCAGCTTGTGCTGATGTTCAGCGTTAGAGACCTCCAACAGTCTCACTTACACATGTTAGCTCCTCACACACGTGTGTGTGCGCTCAGGGTTAAATACTTTACATACATGCACACATTCATTTTTTCCATCTTCCACTTTTGTAAGTTTCACAAACTTTTCCTCTCTGCAGCACACAGTGTGGAACAAGTGTGTGTGAGTCGTGCTCTCTATTTTATTCCCCCTCACTCACATCTCTGTCACGTGTCATGGTGATGTTGTTATGATGTGATGCGTTGCCCGGGAGAGTACTAGTGTTAGAGAGGACGGATGAGGAAATGAAAAGAGGAGAGTAGAGATGTGAGACCTTGGGAGAGGAGAGAGAGAGAGAAGAAGAAATGAGAGATGATGATGTTCGATTTGATTTACTATTACTCTTAAACCCTTTTGTAACAGGACGAACACAACCTTGATAGTTTGTCATCGACTTGACTTTGTAAATTCCTGTGTGAAGTAATGCAATCACACTGTGGCATTAGACAGCTGTTATTATACCATAAAAACCTTTAATGACATCAGGAGATGGTCAATTAACATCCCCACCTGTTAACAGATGGGAGTCAGAGACTGAGCATGTGCCTTCAGTCTAAACCTCTGCTACATTTTTGCCTCCCAACGTTGACTCAATACTGTTTTTATCTTTATGTATCGCTGTACATTAGTCTGCCTTATCTTAATTGTACACAAAGTGTCAGAGTGCCTGTCGTCTGTTTTAGCTGCAGTAGTATCTGTGCTATGTAAGCATACTTATGAATGGTAGAGGAGACATGTGCGTGTGTGTGTTTATCAGCAGGGAAAAGCATGATCATCAGATACACAGAAGCACATTTGAGCAGCTTTTAAGAGTGCTGAACTTTGACCTGCAGTGATAATGCTGAGGGTTAGTGAGGCAGTGAGTTGCACAACCAAGAGGTAGTTCATGTTTCTCTTTGTGTCTGTATGTCGGTTCTCTTTTCTCTCTCTTCCCCTCTCACTGCTTTTCTGAATTTAATTTTATTAAGCTGCACTGGTCCGATAGCTCACAAGCAGCAGTACCATTGCATTTAGATACATTTCATCTAGACGATAATGATGCCTGGTTTATGTTTGAATGTCTCTGCAACAAAACTGCAGAAACAGATGAAGTTAGTAAAACAGGAAAAAGAGAGTTGAGAATTATTGCAAGTAGTTTATATGTCATAACATTGAGTTGGCTTTGCAAGCTAAGCTAGTTGAGTAGATGTTTTTCTAATACTGCATTTCACAATATCTGCATTGTTTACAGACAGTCATTATGGATGTGAGATATTTGTTTATTTCTAGCTCAAGTGTGAACTGTTCCTATGTAATCTAATGTATCATGACTAGTTTACCTGGTGCTTCATGAAGAGTCTCAATGAACTGAGCCTTTTTATTTAGAGTTATTTAAAAGAGGTGCTTCAATTATCTGTGCATAACATCTCCCATACTTTGGGTAATAATTATACCTCTGTAGGCTGGTGCAGATCGGGTTGTGTTCAGCTAAACCACCTATTATTGGCCAGTTAGTTGCTTGTCTTGTTGTGTGTTCAGCCAGTGAACCCAATGCCTGCGGTGCAGTCCAAGAACTTTGCAATGCTGCACTTTCCTCGGCCCTTTGGATGCCAACACTTATGACGCATTTTAAACCAGAAAAACAGCTTGTTTGTTGCAGTCTATCTTTTGCAGAGTAGCCAAGTAAAAGTCAGCTTCAGTGGAATTCCCGTCTGAGGACAGTTGCCTTCTGGTGCATTTGGTCCTTTCCTTTTATTCGAGGGTTTTTTTTGTTTTTTTTTTCATCTGCATACAAAGTTACAAATAAAGAACAAAGGCGGCATAAAGAGGGACATGCTTATGGAGCCAAGCAAGCCCACAAGGGAACATGGATTGGCCCTCCTCGCCTGCTAGGAATGATTTAAATTAATTTAACACACAAAAAACAAATAATGTGTTAAAAACAGTAGCTGATGTGACATGACATTTGAGACAGCGATGTATAGGTTGAACTCTAAGCTAAAAGAAGAAATGAAAAACATAATATAACGTGCTCTTTGTAGCCGTAGAGTCGAGTTTCTCGTCTCTTTGAGGTGTAGATGTTGTCGATGGTAACAGAAGCATTAGCCAGACAAGCTAGGTCAGGGTGTAATCCTGCAAGAGATACTGCACTACTCCTCATACACACACACACATGCACGCACACCCCACCTATGGCTCCATGCTCTTCGTTGACAGCTGTGCTTGCTGTGTCTCTGAGAGTGCGCGTGTAATGTGTGTGTGGGTGCGTGCGTACGTTTCCAACACTGCGTGTGGCAGAGGGACAACAGGCAGGGGACCAATAGAAAAGCAGACTGAAAGGGGCAGGGCATGGTTTCATAGGTGCACATGGAGATGCGCACACATACACACACACACAGGGCTGCCAGTATTACTGAGTGTGTTTTGCGACAGACAGGGAACTGAATCCTAGCCTGCTGAGTTGGAGGAAAAAAAACTTGCATTTGTGTGTGTGTGTGTGTGTGTGTGTGAGTGTGTGTGCACCAAATTTGGACCATGCTGTTCCATTAAACAGATAGACAAGGTGAATCCAGGTGAAAGCTCTGTCCCTGTACTGATTTCAACTCCGAAATCAATCAGATATAGATACTGATTCATGGGAGGATTATCTTACACATTGATACAACTGAAATATATTGTGGAAAGAGAGATGAGGAGTAGTGATTTTATTGGTGGTTGTAATTTTTTTTAATGCAGGTAATGATTTCCTGAGTGACTCTCTTCCAAGAAGCAAGTAGAGTAGTTAATGTGCCAGTTACAGTCACAGCACTGATGGTAAAGAGGTATGTTTACTTTGTGAATTAAGATGTTAAGATATACAGTCACTACAGTTAAAGGTCTTAAAGCGACAGTGTAAATAGAGCCAATACTGTTTTTGAAGCGACCAAAGAGTGTCTGTAGCTTCAAGTATTGAGAACTGTTGACTGTTGCATTGAATATCTGGTCATGTTTGCAAGGTTCACTCGTTCTTCTGCTTTATTCTTCAGATACTTCCTGATTTAAATCAAAATGTGGAAATATTTCAAATACTCTAGTTAAAGTAGATGATGTGCGTCAGACAACAAGATTCAGCTTATTGCACATAGACTCTTAAAAACAACATGTCAGACAGTTAGCATGTTATCTGTGCCAAAACCTTAATTTCCATTTTGTCATTGTGGACTCTTGATGTCTTGTACAAGTATTACAAGTGTGTGTACGTGACTCTAAACTCTGTGTGTGTATTTCTATGTGTGCATGAGGTGTTTTACAGGTTTCACATGCCTGCATGCTTCTGTGTTTGTATGTTTGTTGAGTTTGTGTCAACTCAGTACAAACAAGTATCAGTTTCTCTCCCCAGGGCCTATTTGTCACACGATCAACCGACCTGATTTTGCGTTGCAGAGGCGATGCCTTGTTTCAGGGTTCAGCTCTGCCCCGTGACCTTGGGACATGTCTTTGTCGCCATGGTAACAGCCTCCGGGGTTACTGTAAATGAGACGAGTGAGTCGGATGAGTGCGCCGAGCAGTTTTCTCTGTGCTTGTGCATCAAATTAGGCTCTTTACCACATTTACTTTCCCAGGGGGGATTAACTCGTTTTAGGGGAACACTCTGAAACACTTTCATAAAGTTAGACTCACACCTGGCTGATACATGATACCATAGTCTACTTCTCTATAGGCTATTGTGCAGTGCCACTGTAGTCATTTGAGATTAAGTGCTCTGCCCTGTAGTTGTTGACAGAAGTTTTGGCAGAGCTGGATCTGTAAGTCTTTGACCTATGGGACTTCAAAACAGCATTTAGTGCCCTAAATAAATGCTTTTTTCAAGGACCCCAGGGAGATTAGTGAACAGTCTGTGAAAGCTAATGAGGATAGAAATAAGTAAACAAAGAAATTATAATCTATATAAAGTGTGATACTCTCAGTATTGTTGCAGACATTACATGACGTGCTGTTATGTTTATTATGGTGTTAAGCATCAGTTTCTATGATAGAGCTTCATGAAACTGCCTTGCAGTGTGTATTTATTCACATAACCATTTGTAGCGTGAAATTATTTTAACATTTTAACAGCAGCTCTGTCAGGCTATGACCCAAACAACAAGAAAACCAACAAACAAAGTACATTTTGGTCTCACAGAACCACTCGTTTTATCCCCAGCTTTCCATTTCATCATAATAGCTCTCGGTTTACCGGAGGCATTTGGACAAAGTGAAAGATTGTCCACTGAGAAGCGAGCCGAGCTCATGAAAGAGACCTAAATGCCTCCAAATAACTATGTTTTAATTTCAACAAAAAAGAAGGGAGGACACACGCCTCAAACCAGTGTCTCATGCGGGTAAACAAAGCGTGGTTGCCATGCCGATGGGGCGTCAGTGTATAAATAGCATGGGTGTTTGTTCTGAATACTCCAGAGAGAGAGAGAGAGGAGACAGACACAGAGGGAATAGCAGGGAGACAGTGATAGCCAGTGTTGAATCACAAGCACAGACTTTAACAGATGAACATGGTTTGCAGCTATGCACATTTATACACAAATTAGGATCTAATGAAGGAGGAGCTTCCACTAGCATGGATGTATGTTGTGTGGGAGAGTCGCATGCATGAATGTCAGTATGCATCCAAAGTCAACAGGTTGCCTTTGTAACATTTACACACTTTTATCAACACCACATTAATGTTGCTTTTAGTTTTTTTTCTTTAAATCAAAGTCCGTGCTGCTGAAAGATCAGTTAACTGTCTCGCTGACTAACTAGAAAGATCAATTATTGTTGATGCAAGTAGTTAGTAGTCTGAGTGTGTCTGCTGCTCTTCTGCACAAATGCCATTTTAACTGAAAGCAAATCGTTTTGTGGAAAATGGCTGAAGGTTAAGCTGATGATTGTAATTGCATAGCAGGTGATTTGGTTATTATGCAGCGATAATTGAGCTAGAGCAAGCCACGATCATATCAGGAGAAATATAATTTCCTGCTGCTGTGTAGAATAAGTGCAACATGGCGTTAACCTTCTCTCTTTCTGTATTTCCCCTATAGGGAATGGTGACAGCACCTGCAGACAGACAGACGTGGACAGACGGTGCAGACACCCAGAACGCTTCCCTCCCATTCAGACTTCACACCAGGAACTGCGGCTTCAGTCGGTCATCGCCTTTCAACTGAGCAGCAGGCTCCACCTACTCCGCCCAAGTAGCTCTGCCTCCTCTGCTCAGGTAGGACGCAAGTCAAACAAACTGCACCGAAGTGGAGTTTGGAGTTTGAAGATATGTGATTTTAGCATGAATTCAAAATCTAAACTACGATTAAATCCATCTGCTGATTGTGAATTGTTAAGAAATTGATCTATTCAGCCTGCACAGGAGATGTATTCACGCAAGCTCATTTGGTAACCATGGCAACACCTATACATAACCATCAGATTGCTCAATCAGAAAGTGACAAGTCGTTAAAACATTATATACACAACATTACAGCACAGTATGCCGCTTTTTTAGCCTGTTTCTAGATTCATTGTGTACCAGTCCAAGTTGCAGTCTTGACTTATAGTGAACTTTTGTCATAAGCACTCTCATGTGACCCCAGATAGGATAAATACTTGGGATGTAGCAAAATGTTGCGTGACCTGCTCTCAGTCACCAGAATGAAATGTGGCACATTTAACTTACTAACATTTTTTTGTTTCTCTTAATATTTTTTGGGATATCTTTGCCTTTACATTGATGGCAGATTGTAGACTTCAGGTAAACAGGGAGTGAGGGGAGACCTGACATGCAATGGGAGGTCTCCGACTGGAATCTGGAATTGAATGATCAGCATTTCAAACCTCTATCCTGCAGGATTTTAAAAAGCCTGAAGAAGAGAGAGTGTCCAGTATTTCACATGAAAATAAATCAAACATACACTGTAAAGTTTAAAAGTTGACTTTACTTTAAAGTCAAACCGATTACATCTTAATTACCATGTAAAGTTAGTTAGATTATTAGTCTACTTTACTTGGTCATTTTGATGTAATCTGTTTTTACAGTGTACACCTGCACTAGATATTGCACCTGCATGGTATTTCACTCTTTGTGCCTATTGAGTTTTTGCTATTTTGCCCTCCTTCTTCCTCCTCCTCCTTCCTCCTCCTCCTCCTCCTCCTCCTCTCCTCTTCCATTCTCATGATCTGTCTTTTGATTCCTCACGTTGACCCTCCCGCTGATGTCTCTCAAAACTCAGTTTTTCCTCCTCCTCTCTGCACTCTGCTCGCTGGATCTATTGAAGCTCCTCCGTCAGTCCTTTATCTCAGTCTCACCAGCTGTGTGTTGAAGCTCCATTCTCTCCTATGAGGGAGAGCAGAATGAATAGAAGGGCTTACAGTGAGAACAGTGAGGAAGCCAATCCCTGCCTTTGGTCTCTTACTCCTCTCTCTCCTCTCCTCCTGTCCTCTCCTCTGTCCTAAGACGCTGCTGTGACCAATCCCATCTCATCTTCCTCCCGCTGTACCCAGTGTCTCAGACGGGGTTTTAATATTAAGAAGGATGTATTTCAAGACAGAAAGTGAGGGAAAGATTATAAGCAAACGGAGCCAACGTACAGATTTGTTTGCAGCATTTTTAGTGAAACTACAAAGAGTTTTATTAGTTCAAAAAAATCACCCCAGTTGCAGCATACCCACTGACTTTTGACTCAACAGTTTTTTTGTTTATCACCCTTCAGCAATATACAGTTGCACTTGACTCAACAACAGCATCATTATATTTTGCTGTGAGGTACTTCAGTGTGCTCGGGGACTTGCTACATAAGTATACAAATATGTTCTGAAGTGCAGACTAATTAGTTTATTAATTTAACTTTGTACCAATTCAGAGAGGAGCAGCGAGGAGGGGTGTGAAATGAGTAGAGCCTCTGAGAGAGGAAAAATAAAGAAATGAAAGGTAAGATTTAGATGAAAGAGATGTAAAGAAAGTACATAATTAAACAAAAATGATGAATATAAAGTAGTCTTTTAAGTTCTGTTTCTTTCTCACTCAGATTCAACCTTTCCCTGCTGCTTCTTCCCCTCCCTCTCTCCTCTCTCCTCCTTTCTTCACCCATCAGTCTCGCTGAATGGAAATTACACATTTCGCTCCCTGCTTCCTCTCTCTTTTGTAAATTCGCTGTTGACAGTCGCCTTTCTCCGAGCAGAAAGCCTCAGAAATGAGCAGATGGAGGGCTGACAGTCTCGAAGCTCAAACAATGACGCTGGGCGGCAAGTCGTGGTGATCAACACATGTCAGAAAATGGCTGTTAATGGGGGAGCCGTATACAGACTGTCAGTCTTCTATGTAGGGGAAGGATTCCTGTTGAGGACGTGGAGTCAGAATCCAAACACTTAAGACTTGACATGTGTGTTCAGATGTTTGACATGTGCCTTATGTTGTATCCTGCATGGCTTACAGAGAGTTCAATAAACATATGTTACTGACAGCTAACATTATAAGTCGTAAATAATATAATCTTTATATATGTGAGTTATTAAGATGGTGAATGTGGCTGCTGGTTGGCTCGTGTGCGCTAAAAATCTGTTGTATTAATTATTATGAATGAAACAGAAGACAAAATTTTAATTTCCTCCTCAGAGGCAATTTGTGGTACAACACAGAACATACAGACGCATTAAAAACACACCAGATAGACAAAAACAACAATGGTCCAGGCGTGCATGTCAACAATTGTTATAAAAATGAATAGTTAGTAGTTAGTATGCTGTGCATCCCCCGTGTTTCCCATGTATTTTCTCAGACTTCACAATACCTCTTTCTCATGTGACTGAGAATTTCCATGCAGGACGCCGCCAGAATTCAATTTTAAAAAATGGTACCGCTTTACTTTACAGGTCCGCCAAGTCTTTTTTGGTCAAGATAATTTTTTTTGTATTATCCCAGAAAGTTTTGTATGCAAAGAACATTGTAATTTGTTGTTAATCATATCCCAATAAATTGCGTGCTTAAGTCCTGTGAGTCTTTTAGCCAGTGCCCAGTAGGTCAGCTAAACATGCAATCATGTGAAACTTGTCTACAGGAAAGCTTACAACTATAATTGAATAAGGAATAAATACTCATGTCGGTTTTCCCCGCACAATTAGTAACAAATCACATACTTCTTTCCAGGAAACTTCCTTGAAATTTATTACAATTAAATTATAGACCCATAAAATACAGCATAAAATGTTTTCAATACTGCTGTTCAGGCTCCACTGATTGTGGCTCTTTACAGAATCCACAGAAATCAGGAACAAGATTGAGTCTCTTTCTGCTGTTTCTTCACTGGAAGCATCGCATTGATCCACTCATTAAACTTCTTACATTATTGGTTGGCTTTAACTTTAAATTGAGATAACACCCGGGGCACATTTACAAAAAAAAAAAAAAAAATGCTTGGCTTTGATTTCATTATTACACAGCCAGGCTGTGATATTTTATACACTGAAAGATAGAGAGAGTAAACTCGTCTTGCAGGGCAAATCTGACAGCATTATATTAACTTTATATTTCCAGAGATTGATTTTTCTTTTTCATTTGAAACTGAAATGACTCCCACCCACTCTCTCATGGTTTGACTCAATGCGGCCTGCAGCGACGGCTCACAGTAATCTGATGTCAAATTACCAATTAACCCTGCAATGGTCTTGATAATAAAGCTTCAGAGCAGCCATAAGATGTCCAGCTATGCCAGCAGGTGTCAGTCCAAATGGTCGATAAAAAGTAAACTGAACCTGTTCCCGCTGTTTGACATTCGACTGAGGTAATTTGGTCACCAAAAATGTTCATGTTGATCCAAATAACTTGTTTGCTTTAGCCTGCTAAATGTTACCGTTAATACTATTTTACATGTCAGATATAAAGAAAATTTAATGAAAACGTAACATAAGCTTCCTGTAGTAAGAAGCCTGTTACATGTAGTGCAAACTGCATCCCTCGGAGGGTTAAACAACCCAAGTAAATGGAGAGGTCCCCCCTTCTGGCTCTCTGTGTGTGAGCATGGATTTCCCCTTCTCTGTTTTCTTGTAATAGCTGCGCTCTGCTTTATTTGATCTGGGCCCCCGCTCTCATAGTAGGATTGAATTGGGTTTGGAGAGCGAGGGAAACACACACACACACACACACACACACACACACACACACACACACACACACACACCTGAGACTGCCAACTGCTACAGCAGCTGCCCCAGAACGAAGCAGGGAGAGAGACAGAGAGAGGAGAGGGAGAGAGGGAGGGTGAGGAGGGGAAGTAGTAAGACACACGAGGATAGGTGGAGATGGTGAGAAAAGAAGAGAAGGAAGAGAAGAGACAGCTAATAAGAGAGAGAGGCTGGATTACTGGAATGAACCGAGAGAATTTGCATCTTAAAATGAAAGTGTTCTCTTCTAATACGGCGCTGGCCACAGACGAGACACATTCAATTTGAATCTCTCTCTTTCCTCCTCCATCTCCTTCCTGCTTTGTCTCTCTGTCACTGTCTCGCCCTCTTTACTTGTCATGTTACACATGCTGTACTATGGTTGTCACCGCACAATAAGCAAGTAGTTAATTACCCTGCACAGGGTCATTTAGTTCACCATGTTTCATCCTGAACTACTGAGTTGAGAAGAGAGAGGTAGAGAGGAGAGGAGGCGGACGAATGAAGAGTGGAGGAATGAATGAAAAGGGAGGCTTTCTCAATTGGAAGAACTGACCTCAGACTGCCTATTGTGCCGGTACTAGAAACTCTTAGCAAGAGAGAAGAAAAGAACACAATGGAGTGTGTTTGAACACACTTCATTTGAATGTTTCAGCCAAGGCCTTTCGGCTTGAAAAGGCTAATAAAACCATATCATGACTCCTTTGTTAGGACATTTGTAAGGATATTTTCTTGAAAGTCTAAGTCCGTTATGTGAAAACGTCTTTTGCTAAAATTGCTGAATTTTGTGTGACAATCCCTGCATTTACATGCTCCCCGGATGATCCCGTTTCCCATGTTGGATAGTGGTTCTTTGGACTTCAGTGTGTTAATGAGCTGTTAAGTTGGAATATAGAAACTATATGAAGGGCTGTCCAGAATACCATTTTTAGGGCTTTGGAGCTTCAGTGAGAATTTTCGAAGCTTCAGTGGCGGCTGGTGGGGACAGGACCAAAAGCCATAGTATGTCAGCCATAAAGACATTTCAAGTGCAAGATGGCTCAGCTGTTACTTACAGCTTTCAGGTGGATAGCCAAACTCGTGGTTGATTTGTGATATGGCAGTTTCCTTTGGCACATCTGGCACTCGACATTTTGGGGGTCATTTTTTCAGTTTTTTAAGGCTTGACTTTACCGACATCTTGCGTTGGAATTTGCAAGCCAGGCTGTCACGCGGTCACGTGTTGACGCAGTGCTGGTGACTTTAGATGAGAGCTGTGATGCATAAAACTATGAATAATTAATGATTGTTAATGTGAAGAATAAAGAATAATGTTGCTCTACTACTACGGGGTTATTAGGGGATTTTTGATGTAATGCGTTAAAAAAAACAAAAAATATACTTGAGTACTGATTTAGCTGTTGGACCATGGTGATGTTGTAACTTTTGCTCAGGGCGTTTTAAACAACATGTTGATAGCTGTTTGAAGTTTGAAAAATTAAATCACAAAGTGATTTTGTGCCAGACTTCAGTACATCCCCTCAAACAGCTAAAATATTGCGTTACTAGACTTGTTATCAGCGACGGCTCGTTGTTAATAAACCTGTGCAGAACACCGAAGTAAAGTATATGTGTGGGAAACACTGATATGTTTGTAAAAAAATGATATCTAAGACATGAATTAATAACCATCAACCAAATATTTACCAAATATTACTTTCGTCCGACTTCCCATGTTGTTGCTCTGGCTTGAGGGGGCCTTCATGTGAATTTCTCTCATCGGGAACTCATTCATTCAATTAATACGATGCCACATGAATGTAATATTTGTACCTGACAACATACCCAGATCTACATGTGGAGAAAAAGAGCAAAAAGGAGCCATACTACATTAAAAACATTGGATTTTTTTAGGTTACAAAACCAGCATAATTCATTTAGACTTACTATCTAATATTCATTTTAACTGGATTTATCTAACAAAGTAACATAATCATATTTGAAATCTGTCACGATCCAGTTTCCATATCAAGTGACTTCATACATGTTCCAGACCCAAAAATGAGAAACTGTAGCATAAACCTTTTTGCAGGGCTGTAATGCTTCACCATACGTCTTTTGTCTCTCTTCCTAATACCACCCGACAAAGCAGTTATGTGGTAGTATTGTTAAAAACAGCTTCTTTTCGCTTTTTGCACGGTTGATACAATCAAAAAAAAGGAGTTTCAAGCGGTAAAACAATCTGCACTTTGTGTTCTGAGAACCAGAAAATCAAAAGCTATTGAAGTAGATAACTCTGTTACAGTAAACTTCTGCAGCAGCTCCTTTATGTTCCATAAAGCCGCCGCCTGTTTACAAAGGAGAGATGTTGAAGTCAGGCTTAATAACTGTACAGGGGTTGCAATGGCTTCCCCCATAGGAGCTAATCAGCATGCTTATGTGTGCTTGGCTTCAACCCCTATGTTCCATTACTCTGTCCTGATAAACATCACCGTGAGTGTCTCCCTGCATGAACATACATTTACCTTCTTCTATAAGTATCTGCATCTGTGTGTGTGTGTGTGTGTGTGTGTGTGTGTGTGTGTGTGTGTGTGTGTGTGTGTGGACTGTACAGTGCGTGGTCATGTTAGAGACACAGCCTTCAGTTGTTGGCAAACCGCAACATGCTGAAGCGCATGTGTAAGTGAAATGTGAAATGTCATGTGGAGCTGTGGGGTATCGACTGGAATTCAGCCATCAGCATGGAAAAACATGTTGCTGTAGGTCATTACTAATGAGCCATACATGTGCTGGAACATTGTGTGGGTCTGTGAGCGAGCGTGTGTGTGTGTGTGTGTGTGTGTGTGTGTGTGTGTGAGGGAATGAGGGTGGATGCCTGCGTCTGCATATTTGTGGTGTGTATTGTGTCTTGGTGACTTAATATATCAAAGCTTTTACTTTTCAATTTGTATTTAAGGGGGTAAAGTGTGTGTTTCAGGAACTTACAGTAAGAAGTGTGTGTGTTCGTGCGTAATTCGACTCTGTGTGGGTGCCATTGTTCACAGAAGAGCGCTTGTCTGCCTTTTGGCGTGATTAATCCAGCATCCTTCCTAACTCCGACCCACTTTTGTTGCTCTTTTCTTTGTTTGCTCTTGATTCCCTTCTGCTTTATAGCATTAAGCAATGAGTAATGATGACTGACATCATCTCTGGCTAGGCTAGTGCCGACTAATTGGCCAGAGCGATCTGATTGCATTAGATGTTATTCCTTCAGGGTATTCCCTGTCCTCCGCCCCCGCTTTGAAAGATATCCCTCATTATTTGGATGGAGCAACATATTGCCTTTGTTTTGGTTTTGTTGTATTTATAGTGAGAATTTGCTGGTTGGTTTCTGATTTATGGTCTGTGCATTTTAACCTGAACAGTGAGCAAAGTTAAATAGCTGTGATTGTTGCAGAGCTTTGACTGGTCTTGTTAATTGCTGTCATTCAACATGCGCATCTCAGGATACTTTAAGGATATTACAAACGCACTACGGGGATAATAATATACCACTGGAATGTGTTTGGTTATTGTGTGGGTGCTCTGGGTGCTCATGTGAGAAAGCAATAAAGGTTGAAAAATGAAGTTGCGCTTCAGATTTACTAACAGCCATGAGAGGCTTTTTCCACCACTCATCTCTCTTTTCTTCTCTGTGGTCTTCCTTTCACAGCAGCCACCTTTTCAAATGAGGTAAAATTGATTATAGTAATGGATGCCCCCCTCCTCCTCCTCCTCCTCCTCCAGCCTTTCTCCTGCTCTCCTTCACACTCACTCCGCTGTACATTCTGTTCTGTGCATTAGCATGGCCACGGGAATGCCCTCGCCCTCGGCAGCTTAATGCAATCACACCTCCAGTATAAGTGCACCGAGAGAGAGAGAGAGAGAGACAATCGAGAAAGGATAAGGAGATACAGAAGAGGGACTGGTGGGTGGTGACTGGCAGGAGTGATCACATCAGAGGATAATTACCTGGAGGCAGTCATGCACATTAGATAATTTACAGGTTCTCCTGTTAGTCAAGTTACCTGTTTAGGTTATTGGTACAAATGTCAACTGTACAATCACAGAACTACTAATTTGTTTACTTTATTATAGTTTTTAAGGCTGGTATTCATGAAGCGTCTGTGAATACCAGTCAAGACATACCTGAACTGATCAGCTGATTGGTGACATGAAATGCCCTGGACAATTGTTTTACTTTTTAGATTTATTCAGCCTTCAAATTCATTATATGTATACGGTCACATTCAGGAACCTGTTTGTCTTCCAAACTTTTACTTGAAACACGCAGCGGTTTCTAGTTGAGTCAACGAAATCTGTCAGTTTCTTTCAACTAGAAACTCAAAGCTGAAAATACTTCATCAACAGTTCAGTCTACTTTAAAATACCTAGTTTACACTGTAAAATCTGACTAAATGTCTTTACTTTAAAATAATCAAGGAAACCGATTACCCCAAAATTATCAGATAAAGTTGACTAATAATTTTAAGTGAATACAACTATTTAGCCGGCACAACTTAAATTACACATTTTTATCTTATTTTTTGAAGGAAAGTAAACTTTTTAAAATGTACAGTGTATGCTTATGATACACTGTCGAGAAAACGAGAAAAGGATCAATAGGTTCAACTGAATTCCTGGTCGATTGTTGAACAGTGTGAATAAGGTTACCTGATTCGACTTTACCAGTGTAGAAACAAAAACAACCAATTACATACAATAAAAAAGTTTTGCGTAAGATTAAGGAGCTGTTTCAGTTGAGCTCAGAGCTCAAAGTTTTGTTTATTTTCTCATTTAAAATAATGAAACAAGAAAAGCAGATGGCCCCTTCACCTCAAAAGCAACAAATCAAAGGGTTTCTCGGATTTATTTATGGATTTTTAGCCTAGCTGTTCTGAAATACTCAGGAGTTCATGATGACAAGACCTCCCCCAAGAGGTATTGAGCTCGGTTCAGCAACTTGAGGTTTTAGTAAGATGAATGGGGATGGCCTTCGTGGTGCCTGGGAAGTCCTTATGCTGAGACCTATAGAGGGCTTATTGCTTTTACAACAAGGCTCTATGATAAAGTGCCGTCTTTCTGACCACCCACTCTCTCCCACACAACGTTTGCTTTCCGTCTCTCTGCATGTGACTCTGTGTATATGCCTTCTTCTTCTGTTATCTTGTTCTCTTTTTGTCAACTTTCCCTTCATTTTTTCCCCTCTCATCTTGGTGTGTGTCCTTATTTCTGTTCCCTTCTGCTTTTCTCTGCGTGGCTCTTTCTAACTCCCTGTCGTTTGCTTTGCCACGCTCTCCTCTCGTCTCTTATAGTGACAGGGTTTGTACAAACTATTGCAAGTCTGGAAAATGCTTAAATAGTAACCATTATGTTTGCAAGTTAAGGAACAGGCTTGAATTCAAACAGACCCCTTGAAAAATGCTCTGGTGCATCATCTACACAGTCACTCGTGTAAAGCAAAAATCATTTGATATTTGAAATTATAAGATCCTGTGGTCACATTTGTTTGTCGTCTCCTGGTGTTGAAATAAGCAAGCATTAAATAATCATAATCAAAACATATAAAGTTAATAAAACAACTTCTAACCTGATAGAAAACATTGATTGCTGTGACTACAAATGAATTCTGTAAACTTTATATTTCACAATTGCATTTACAACAGTTTTGATGTGATGATAATGGCTTCCTTTTAAGTACCTTTAAAGTGCTTGAATTGTACTCTTAAAAACCTGTATGAACCCTGTAGTTAGCAGCCATTGGTTTTAATGCCATTAATGTCAATTTCCTTTTCATCAGGTGGTTGGAATGGCTGAGCAGACACTAAGTGGTGTTGCTAATTGGCAGATTGGTTCATGCTCGTGATCTAATGATATGATACCTGAGCTGTTAGCTCCAATCACAGCCTCCCACCCTCTGTGATAATTACCTTGAGAAAACCAGACAAGTTGGCTTGACAGGAGCCTGGGAGACAATTAAACTTCCTATTGGTCTGTGCCAGCTAGTGTTGACTTAGATAACTGGTTTTACAGTTATGTGCTGTACACACAAACATATCAGCATTATTTCTCTCATAATGTATTTGTCTCTGGTAAAACAAACATTTTGCTGTGGGATTCTGGTTTGTTGTCTCAAAAAATCACACCATTATTCTCTTACTGTCTAGTGCTGTACTGTACTGTATATATCAGGCCTTCCTGCCATCACAAAATTGTCGGCTCTGTATGGCTGCCTTGATGGATGGCCACTTACCAGTATCCCTATATTCTATCCACTTATGCCCCTTTACTCAATCCCTTTATGCGTGGAGAGGTGTGGGCTAATAGCCCATTGAGCTAAACTAGTTTTCCTTCACTTGGGGGAACGGAGTGAACTCGGGGCTAATGTAAAGGCCTGTGGTTTCCTGAACGGTATAACAATGGCATATAGGCTTCAGTTGAGGGATTTTAATGGAGCAGTCCAGGGTGACAGTGAGCAGACATTATTCAACATGGATACACGAGAGATTTTCAAAGTTGCAGTGTATTTTTGTACACCCCTACAAAAAACCTATAAAAGTGTAAAGCAGTAAAAGTGCTGCCTGCCAGAGTCTGCTGAAAATTTTACTGATAAGTAAAATGTATTTGTAAAGCGCAGGGCTGTCCAATGATGTTTCTAGCAAAAAAATGAAAAAATGAATGAAAATGAATGAAAATTATCATATAAATTGTTGTTTTTTTGCCTTTTTTGTGAGTAAAATACTCCTTAAACATGTAGGATCCCTTGTTATTTATTATTTTTCTTAATCTGAGCTTGGTGGGCAGAGCGACACTTTGTGCAGGAATTCAGTCAATTAAGGGAATTTAGTACCATTTTGACTCATGACTATACAGTTCAGGTGTTTGCTTTTAGCCCGGGGACACCTTTAAGTTTCTTCTCACAGACAAAAGTCACAAAGTGCTTCACATGGACATTATACAATATATATAGAAAAGAATATATAGAAATATAGAAAGAAATCGTAAAGGGTAAAGTGACCAAATAAGCTGCTTAGGCTTACATAATAAAACACAATACACAATAAACACAGAGTAAATACATAAGGTACAGTCCCTGTGCATACACGTCAACTATGTAATATAGCATATATAACATAATGGCCAAAGAATATCACTGTACAGTGTCTTCACATGTGAGAAGTCAGAAAACGTTTGCAAATGTTTGGGATTGTTTTCTTGATAGTAGGGCGAAAAAATTCACATATTGACAAATATTCTTAACAATAAAATATATTGTCCAAAATAACATCAGTGCACCGAAACAGTAATCTTCACCGGGGAATTCAATAGTTATAAATTACCCCAACCATCATTGTCTGCATTATATTCTGTAGAAAGAAAAAAAAAGTTCCCATAGTGGCTCATATCAGTATTTCCATATAGATCGATACGATAGATCTTTTATAAGCACATATTGGTTGATAATATTGGCCGACCGATATGTCAGTTGAACTCTAATCGACATGCTCTATTAATAGACTAATCACTTTAGCTCTCTCTGTTGTGGTTTATTTGCTAGAATCAATGATTTGACCTCAGAAGAAACTCCACATACAGCACCCGCACATTAATTTAATTACTCTCCTCATCGTCCTTCGCAAATGGGCATAATTTCTCCTCCAAATAAAACGCCTTTGTTGGACTGAAATCCCTGGCTCTTTCATGAATCCATTTGTACAACACAGCCCCTCTCAAGCAGTAATTCGGTGCTGTGCTGCTACACTCTGATGGGACTTCATACAGTATTGTGATAGCCTTAGATGAGGAACGTGCTGTACACATCACACAGCAGCACAATGCCGTGAGCCTGCCACTGTACATAACTGTAGGCAGTGTTGACTGTTGTGTGGGAGGTTACATAAACACACACACAGCGAGGGAGGAAAGAACTGCCATCATGTCACATTCATATATATGTGTAAAAGAGGGAGAGGTTGTGACAGACTGACTGATCTTGACTGCCATAAATGTAAAGGTGGGTCCTTTACTTGAAAAATCACCCTGATGATGAGTCTGCGTCTGTACTGTTCATTACTCTGAGAGAGTTTAAAAGGATTTTTGATTGGTTGTCATCCCAAAAATAACTGAAGCAGCAGTACAACCTCGGACTTGAACCATTAATTACACTAGTTAGTTATTTACCAGCTGCAGGAGGGACGGACGCTCTGGTCTTGATTTTGCTGAGATAGCACACAAGGTTTTCTCACCACAACTCGAGAATAACCTCTGAGCTGTTCGAAGGCGCTGGCAGGTGTGTGTGTGTGTGTGTGTGTGTGTGTGTGTGTGTGCGGAGGTGTGTGTGAATGCATTTGACAGCAAAGATTACATAACAGAGATGCCTGCTGCTGCAGGTCACCGTGAATGACAGCAGCATTCACACGCACACAGGCACTCATGTAAATCATTACAAATACAAACGTGTGTTGTAAATACACACACACACACACACCTCCTCTTGTATGCCTTCAGTGTTCTTGCCCTTTCTCTCTTTTGTCTTTCCATCTGGTCTGTTTGAGGGTCTTTTGAAGGTTTTTTTTATTTTTTATTTATACAGAATGATGAAATCTTCACCCACAAAACAGTAAGATTCTTCTGCTCGTTATCCTCAGCTGCTTGATATTTTCGAGTAATGGTTTTCAGGGAAGGGGGGGTGTCTTTGTCGCATTTTTGGAGCGATACTGCACGATTCCTGGAAAGTGCCAAGCATGGGACGATGCTTGCAAATCAGCCCATCACACGAGGATAAACAAACATACAAACCAGATTCTTAGCTGCAGCAACAAACACACGTACAATGAGACATACCACCTCCATCTGATCCATCTGTCTGTTTCTATGTGCAGAATTATTGACTTCTGTTGCACACACACACACACACACACACACACATGCACACACACACACACAGGAGCCGTGTCGTTGCCAGCTTTGTGGAAGTATTTTTAGACTGTTGGTTGTAGTGTTTTGGCTGATGTCTGTGTTATTTGAGTGGTCTGAAACACCCAGGTGCTTAACATACTGCTAAACTTGAAAAAGAGTTGTAATGTAAAAAATGTAATGCAGCCTGTTTCTCAGCCCTTTCCCCTCTCCTCCACTGCACCAGCCGTGATAATGAATCTACATTACTCCTTTAATAGAAATCCATGTCTGCTCGTTGGCAGAGCTGCCCTCATCCTTTCACGAGCTCGATGCACAGAAAAGGCGCAGAGTTTATGAGCGAGCCGACCGCTGTGGACGATGAGTGGAGGACACGCGGGTCCAGTTTGGGCACCGATTCTATTCTAAATGAAGCAGGAGTTTGTGAATTATTGAAGCGCCTGTCCTCTTTCTCTGCTCCCTCTCCATCTCTTTCTCTCTTCTCTCCCTCTTTAGATCTCATTTTTCTCTCTCACACACACTGTTATCTTCCCTCGGCCCTTCCTTCCTTCTTTTTTCCTCTTTTAGTCTCCTCTGTTAGATGAGTGCGAAGGAGGGTCAGCTTTATTTGTGAACCAGTATTCCAGTGAGTGTGTGTGTACATTAGTGTGATTTGAGTGATGTTGGTTAATCCAGTGTCGTCCTTGGAGACAGATTTGGCCCATATCACAGGCTGCTATTACTGCCTCTAAAATCTCCCGTGCATTGAGACAGTCGTTATTTACTGCCGTGCGTCGTCCCAACTCCCACACGAGCATTTTTTTCCTTCACAAGGCTCCACCCTGCTCTGCAACAGCAAATTCAGAGAGACGGAAAGAGAGTTGAGATTTAAAGATATACTTGTGCCTACTCCATCACTGCTAAACAACGTCTGCGATCATCATTATTTAAAGAGAAAATTGCACCTTCAACACACTTGATATCTTATCTTGCAGCCTTTACGCCACTCCTCTAAGATACATTTCCTGTTTTCTTTTCTTTGTTTTTTGTTTTTCCAGAAGAAGAAGATACAAATAAAAGTTTATTTGCTTAAAGCTGCCATACGGATCTTTCATTTTGTTGATTCTGGCAGCCCCTGTGGACAAAAGCAGAATGAACACCTCTGCCTTGTATCGTAAAGATTATGATCTGGATAATGTGTGCTCTGGAAAGAAAGACATAACATGGTTTTAATGTTCGGGGATGTAAAATGCCACCACACTAAAAATGGAGACTCATCTGCTCTCCGGTCTGTCTTTACAGGTGGACTTTAAGAATTAAGAATAACTACATACAGTAGATATAGCCAATCTTCTCTCTGATGGTCTTGTTTGCTTATGTCAGTCATTTGGAGGCATCAGCTGTCTGATAACCAGTTAAAAGCTCCTTGTAGGTCGTTTAAGCATTTTAAAAGACTGAAAGTTCGCTCCTGACCTTAAAATCAGCAGGTGACAAAATAATCTCACCCCAAGGTCCACTGGACAGCTGTTCTGGAGCACTTCTCGTCCATGTTGGCTTAAAAGTTGAGAGCGAATGTCACTGTTGTCAGAGTTTCTGTGTACACAGAAAAGACAATTTCTAAGTCACAAACACTTTTAGACAAGAGTAGCTTTTTAAACATGCCCTAAGCAGGTTTTTCTTTCTGATCCAACCTTTAAAATTCCTCACCAAGGAGTAAATATCTGATTTACAAACTCATTTTTGTTTGAATATTAAAAAGCACAAGTGATTTTTGTTTGTATAGATTTAGTGCCATGTATCGATAGTCGGTGCCAGTTCAAATGAATATTCATGTGGGTATATTGTGGCTCAGTGTTGGCAGTGAGACAGGTCTCTATCCTGTTATTATGACAGGAGTTGATGAATGGTGCACTAATAACTGACGTGCTCCACAGGGAACCCATGCTATGATGAGCATGTCAAGTAGCAGCAGCCGTGTCTTTTTTGCTGATGTTTGAGCTTTAAAGAAAAAGAAAGGGATGACAGCCTGGATGGATACACAGGAAGGTTCACTCTCAGATGATATATGGATAACTTTTTGATGATTGTTTTTTTTTTTTTTACTTTCTCGTTAGATTAGATGTATATGGGCCTTGGTACAGATGGTGCGTTCATGGAAATCAGATTGGATAGCAAGTACTGGCTACATCTCAACATTAATCATTTGTCATATGCACAAAAACCACTTGGTTAGCATAAAATAAAAAATAAAAAATCATGGTTTGGCTTAAAATGCCTGTTTTGGTCGGCACAAAAACAGCTCGAATTGTCCGCGGGTCTCTTTAAAAAACACCTTGATTTGACGCCACAGAAACATCTGGAAATGTCCCCAGGTGTCCTTTAAAAATAGTGGTGTGACTAAAACTGCAGGTGAGATCATATCCTGGCGAGTGGGCTAAAGAATGACAGTGGCAAATGGTACTTTGGGATTGCTTTCAAAATTGTGGTTTTATGGACATTTTTCTACAAAACAATCTTGCAGGAGTGCTTATAATATTGTTTTTTAACCGTAGCTGACCTCTTTTAAGCTTATTAATGGCATTTAGGAAACACTTTTTAGATGGTCTCCTCTAATCACTTAGTCTCGGTTATTTATACAACTTAATAAAAGCTTATTTAACACATATTAGGCCGAAGCGTACACATAAAAAACGTCATTTTACCTGAGAGATACTGCCAAACGATCTTTGGCACTGATGGGGTTTTGTATTTACTGTTGTCCTCTTTCACGAATGCCAGGATAATTGCTGTTGACTCATACAAAAGTCTGAATAAAATTCGTCTTCAAAAGAGGACAACTCTTGTAACAGAGTGTTGGATCTCCTAACACTCATTTTGGAGGAATGTCATAAAACTCTGCAGTAACACGTCATCAGTATCCATTTTCCTCAGCTGCAGACACAGCTGGCGCCACTGTTTACAGAACATTATCCTTCATCAGTGGGCATACTGACATCATTATCGTTAAAGTTGTCGTTATTGTGATCGTTCTTGGTGTGGACGACCCTTATCTCTGTCTTCCTCAGATTCTTAACTTCCTCTGACTCAAATATTGTCCAGCATCCAAAATTTAACACCATGGTAAATATCCAAATCACTTAAACTAATGAAGCTAGTTTCTTTTATTTATTTTTGGCGGTCAAGGTAGACATAAAGTTGAATTTATTGCTTCACCTATCAACACAAAAATAATCAGAAGTTTTGATAATCAATATTTATCTTCTCTCAAGTAAAAACGCATAAAATAAAAAATAAAAAGATGCAAAAGATGCCAGTTTTTCTTTATCGTCTAGGCAAGAAGCTCAATATCTTTAACTGTAAGTAATTTGGATACATCAACTTATCAATATTTCGGACACTGAGTCATATAGGACGTTAAATTAAGATTTGTGTCATTAAAATGAACCAAAGTCAAGACCATCAACTTTTTCTCATCCCATTCCATGTCACTCCCTCCTCTGCCACTGCTTCCAATGTCCTCTCTGCTCTTCAATATTGATATGAGCTGTCATTGGTCCAGTTATTTATGAGGCCCCTCCCTGGTATTTTTCCATTGGCTCGGGCTCGACAGTTAAATTCTTCTCTAGTCAAATCTAATCCAGAGCAGCCTGATTTTTTACAACAGCCTGCCCAAGTCAGAAACAGAATGTGCCTTTCAACAGATATGACAAAAAATGAATGGTATGTTTTCAGCTGATGTACACGTATGGATGTTTTACAGCCTGTCTGCTCTCTATTTCTTGCTTTCTCTTGTTTTCTTCTCTTGCTCTTTTGCTCCCTTCTGTCCTAGAATGGCAGCCAAAGACTCTTTCCCATAACCTCTACAGACCTGTGTGTGTATGTCTGTGTGTGTTTCTGCAGAGAAGTCCTTAACAAGAGGCAGATCAAAATGCATGCAACCCTTGTACACACAACCCCCTTTTCAGTGCACACACATATATACACACACACGTACAGTACAGGCCTCATTACACCGACTGGCCCCCGGGATTTGTGTCAGAACTATTTCCTGTTTGGGGCACAAGAGAAAGGGGAAGTAGTGATGATGAAATATGACGTAACAACAGCGGTGGTCTTCCTGTGTACTCTACTCGGGCCTGGGTGTTGCCCAGAGTTTATTTTCCACGGTCATTAATCTGAACATGTGCATAGCTGCCGTCAGCCGAGTAACCACTGTTGTACTTTGGCCTGTTTCACAGAAGTTATTTGTGAGTCCTACAGAGTTCTTGCATGCTCAGATATGCAGTTTGTCTGCAGATGTATAGTTAAGATTTTTAATCCTAAAACTAATGGATTGTTATTGTGATGTGTTGGTCAAGATGTCAAAATAATACCTAATCCTGTTTGACCACATAAGAGTTTAATAACTGTGTGTAGAGCTACAGCTTTTTAGGAATTGCCTTTTCATTGTACTGATTGCATTTGGGTGTGTGCATCATATGTGTGTTTTTGTGCTTCAGCAGGTGGGGGCGTAAAAAAGGTAGTGAGATGACACATCTCCTCTTTGTAAACCACTCAATGAGAGCAGATATTTTGATTCATTATTTAAGTCCACATATTTCACAGTTTTCCTGCTTTTCAACACCATGGGTGGTTGCTACCTGACAAGCCGGAGGAATAAAATTAGCATCTCTAACACCTGAACTTTGGGGTTCATTAAAATATATATTTATATGTCTTTTCTTTATGTCTTTCAAGACAACAAAGAACAATTCTAATTAATTCCTTCTGTATTAAAATGCACTGTTTTGCAGATGTCATTATGACACTTGAATTGAAAGTTTATTGAGAAAGAAAACAGCAGAAAACATGTAAACTCCAGGAACACACACAGCCACAACAGTGTGAAATAAAGTTTTGCATTCAGGATATGATTATCAGCAGTCGGTAAGGTGATGCTCGCAAAAGAAAAGCTGGGATTCACTAATCCAGCAGACAGGATGTGAGCTCCAATGACTTCCTCTCGAGGTGTGAAGTCATCTGCTAAAAACAGAGGCAATGTAACACCTCGCTCGCTGCGTGGATCTTACACATCCACCTTGAAGCAAAAAATACAGGAACATTCACACATTTATGTAGAGGCACATACAGAGCTAATACTGATGTAGCACGGAGCATGCAATGTTATACATTATTACTTAGCAATTAAAGCTTTGATATTTAAATGAAGGCAGTAACTGCTCATGCATACTATTCATAATGTAGTACATGCTCTAATTGGGACATTTTGCATTTACACCTTTATTTGCAGTGACACAACTTCATCTTTTTTGTGGGACTAATTAGTGACAGATCAGCAGCAGAAGGACACGTACTGAAGTCTGGTAATTAAAAAGCCTTTCATATTTGCCATACGGTGTAGTGACAATGCTCAATGCTTCCTATCACAGTTTGTTTGACTCTGATATATGCAGTGAAAAAATAAGTAACACCGGTTTCCTTAAAATAGACTGGAAAGCCGTGCTTTTCCTCTCCATAGCAACAGTTCACTGTTGAGCACTGACTTGGAGTTGATGGAGTGGATTTTCTCAGCACCTTATTTACTCTGTGTGTGCGCATGTATAAGTGTGAGTGTGTGCGCGTTGTATGTCTTCCTCTGAGTGCATCTTTGTTTATTTGTGGACGAAGAGCGCCAAGACGTTGTTTGTTTGGCTGAGCCCATCTCTGTGGAAACCCAGAACGAGGAGGGAAGCAGCACCGGCAGACTTTGGCTCCTGCTAAGCCACATAATGAAGTCTTCACTCTCTGTTGTCAGCTGTCAAACCCCCAGAGGACCTTACCACATTTAGTGTGATGAAGAATCCCTAAACCCCTATTATGTTTACAATAATACACTTGTATATCTTAATATACACAGAAAAACATGCTCTCAGTTACCTTCCTTTAATTCGTTCTGTACATGAACCCAGGAACCTAACTACTGTAGATGACGTGTTATCTATTTGTGGCTGCAGGGTAGACAAAAACACAACCACACACACACAGAAGTGCACAGAGACACACACATGCAGTGTGTAGTTTCAGGCACAGCAGGGGTTGCTTCTCTCCAGATGGCGGGAGCCGCCCACACACTGCCAGTTGTTATACAATATGTATTGTATAACAGCAGAGAGCAACAGGCCCCCTCCTGGTGCATAGAGAAGCAGCACACACATCCAGTCATTCACTCACAGATACAGGCGGTAAACACATGTTTGTTATTATATTCATTTTATACAGTACCTGCTATATTAGCCAACAACATCAGTCATGCAGGTATGTAGTCAGTAGGCTAGTCCTTTCCATATTCAAACTTCCCGTCAGCCAGCTCGATCAGTCGGCAAGACAGCTGTTGAGTAACCAGGCAGCCAGCCAGTGAGACGGATAATCAGTTTGTCTGTTTGCCAGGCTTGCAGCTGTGCAGTGAATCAGACAGCTGTTCAGGTAACCAGGCTGTCAGCCATTCAAGCAACTGTGCAGTCAGTCAGACCCATATTCACTCACTCAGTACCATGTTGAAGTGTATTCGCACTAAGAAACTTCTTACTGATATTTATTAGCATCATTAGGGTGTTTATTGCATTTAAACCAGTGTTTGACACAAAATTACTTTAAATGACAGAAAGCATGAAAAAAATGGAATCACAGCGGATTGATTGAATGTTTACAGTTCTCAGTGATGAAATGTAACTTGGTAAATGACATACTTGTACTTTACTAGAGTATTTCCATTTTCTGCTACTTTTTATTCTTCCAATGACTACATTTTGCACTTTTTACTCCACTACATTTTTATAACTTAAGGTATGAGATACTTTGCAGATTGCATGTTACATCAAGGCCAAAGTACCACCTCTTTAAATAATTTATTTAATCGGCAATCAGATTTTTTTTAAAAATGAACACTGATTCCTACCAGTAAAATCACACAAATACTGAATATCTGATCAAATAATCGTTTGCCCCATCATATACACAATATTCATATATATTAATACATGTATAATTTTACTTTTACTTGTACTTTTTATACATATCTACATTTATTGCCAGAAAAATACTACCCAATTAGCTAACTTCCTGTCCGTTTTTGCAGTTGGCAATCCCATCTCTCTTCTCCACATCAACACATTTTCACGACTCCTTTCTCTTTTCCGAGGCCGCTCTCTTTGCCTCTTTCTTTTCTTCAAGCGTTTTTCTTTGCTCGGCATATTAGGTGGTATAAGCCAGCATTGGCCTGCACGAATTGGTAGCTTTCCCTGTTGTGTCATTCCCGTGTCAGTTGGAGAATTGGAGGATCCTGCTCTCTGCCAGTTCCCCAACAGGACCGCCTCTTTATGGAGTTTCTCTGTCCTGATTGGATAAAGTGAGCAGGGATACCAGAAAATGTATTTTCTCTTTTATTGCATGAGCAGGAGGAGGAGAGACATGGATCCCAGACCAAACACTGTATAACTCCATACTGTTGAAATATAGAGCAATGTAACACTTAAAAAAAGGCTCAGAGTAGCTTTCAGTACATCAGATACTTTAAGACTTTGACTTTGACTTTTACCGCACTAATATTTTAAAACAACGTCTTTACTTTTACTCAAGGATGACTTTTGTGTTCAACACTGACAGTTCTATAGTGTTGTATGTCTTTGTCAGTTTATATGACAGCAGCAGACAAAGATATGGAAGAAACATGGTGTGAGTTGACTATCTGTTGCTTTTGTCTGTTTTTCCGTCTTTGACTCAGCTTCACACGCTGTTTTATCTCAGCTCCACTCTGTTTACTCTCTGTTTGTCTGTCTCTTGTGTCTTTAAGTCATGATGCATTTCTTTCTTTCTTTCTTTCTTTCTTTCTTTCTTTCTTTCTTTCTTTCTTTCTTTCTTTCTTTCTTTCTTTCTTTCTTTCTTTCTTTCCTTCCTTCCTTCCTTACTTCCCCGATGCAGGCGTTACTATGTTAACCTTCATCCTCTCTGTCTCTCTTTCTTTTACAAGCTCAATTTGCCTCACCTCTCTTTCAATTTCCATCCTTCTCTCCTCTCCTTTTGGCTGCTCCTCTTCTCTCTCTCTTTACACGCGCTAACACAGTCATATTGAATAGGAATTATAAAAGCTCTTTGAGAGTCAACCAGCGTGCCCCTGCAATCATATGACTTCATTACCGTATGTCCACGCTGACACTTTACACACAAACACACACGCAGCTACAGTTAACACACGTTTTATCTCCGTCTGTGTGTGTCTACAGCGTGTGTCTTTTTTGTGTGTGTGCGTGAGAGTGAGCCCAGAGCGCCATGTGATGATGTAATGAGAAACTGAGCGGAGCAAACTGCGGATTCCCCTACACACACACACACACACACACACACATAGTGAGGTTGTTATACTAAGAGTGAATGGAGCATATAGGAAAGTCCCTCCAGTCAAACACTGAGTTTTCTCTTCATTGGATTTACTGCAGTAAATAGTTGTAGTGGCTCCCCTCTGTGCTGTAGCCTTCAGCCCCCCCACCCTCTGCTGTTTCTCTGGGTGTGTTTCTCCCTAGTGCTATAAGTCTGAATGACAGCAGTGTCAGCTTTATGATCGCACTGTTTTATGCTCGAACAGAGCGTCTATGTGTGTATGGGGAGACTTTACGAGTGTAACTGGGTATTACCTCACCTAACTACTGAACAACAGGCAGCGAAGGAAGTCGGGGTGGATGGAAGGTGTGCAGTGCAGATACAGGGAGGTGAAGGACGGTGAGCAGATGGGAGGAAGGGAGGGAGGGATGAAAAGTGGGAAGAAGGACAAGCATGACATTGACGGGGGGTGAATGGAGAGAGAGGAGGAGAGCGGGGGGAGATATTTATGCTGAAAGTGAGATGAGAGAGGAAAAATTTAGACTCGAGCGCAGTGGGGGTTCCATAGAGGGAGTGAACGACGAAGGGATGAGATGGTGACTATGTTCTCTCTGTATCTGACTCAAATCACATTTGGTTTACTTGGTAAATGAGGTATTATTACTAATCGAGGGATAGAGGGATGAATGTCATGTAGGTTGCAAGTAAGCAAGAAAGGGATGGAAGTAGTATTGGGCTGATGGATGATGGACTTGTTGGGCTGGCAGTCACTGACTCCTGAGCCCTGTACCATGGTAACATGCTGATTTAAAGGGCCCCTCACCAGAGAGCGCAAAAAAGCAGTGTTTCCTCAGAAGTTGCGGTAAGGCAGGAGTTGGAAAGAAAGTTGTTGATGCAATGCACTGACATTACTGTACGTCTCCTTGTCTCATTTATTTTTCTTACTAGATAGATACTTGGCTTTTTTTGTGTGGCCCCTCCAAGCGCTTCTAGCTGTAAATCTCTGAACTTTTCAGAAAGGCGCTGGAGTCGTCATTGTCACTTTTTTTTTCAGGCAATCAATCATATTCTAGATTGGGTGGGCTTATCACCTGTCACTCTGGATACCAAGAAAATGGAAGAGAAGCGTGCTCTGGTTTCCTAGCTTAGTTTCCTCAGCATAGCTGGCAGGGTAGCTATGTTCAAACTTCTGAGGCTGAACACTACTAAGTTACGGATATGTGGCTCTGAGACGAACACCCTTTTAAACCCTGCACAGGGATGTATGTCCGACCTTGCCAGGCAGGAATGTGAGAGTTGCTCTGACTCTCTTCGCTGGTGACAGGAGACAGTTTCCTCGGCTAGGTGTGCCAGTTGGAGGTAGCCATCAGAGCCACGGAGGGAAACAGCAGTGACTCTAGCAGTGCTAATGAACAACCCAACAACGATGTAATCCTCCATCGTGATGTTATACTGTGGTCATCGCCATATGCCAATTGCTGTGTAAAGAAAAAGAAAAAGGTGGATGGATGGAGAATGAGAATGACAGAGAAGAAAGGAGGGATAGAAGAAGAAAGAATTGTATAGGTGCCAAGAGAGAGAGAGGGACTGTGGGTGTAAATTATGTTTATGAACTCAATATAATATCCACACACACACACACGCGCGCACGCACACACACACACACACACAAAGGGACAGAGAGAGTGGTGTTCATGCTCACACACGTCCACAAACTAAGAGCTCGTGGCAGAAAGCCATAATGACCTTCCACCAGCCAGCGCCCAGTGGTAGTAATGATGTCATCCTCTCTCTCATACACACACACACACACACACACACACACACACCAATGCATTACACATATTACTTAATTCTTTCAAAGCACTTCTCAGACCTTGAAAACAACCACGCAATATCCTTTGATAAACAAGGGATTAACATCCTGCGAGCATCTTCGCTGAGAGATCCTACAAGGTCATTTTTGTAATTGAAGTCACGCACGATGAACGTGGCTTCAAGCGGTTATGATAGATACATTTGCTAAGAATGATGCATGTACACACAATTAAGTCTTTTTCACAGAAGACATTTTGATTTGTGATAGAAGGAAAATAATAGAAACAGCACATCAGTGTAGACGGGTGAATTCATTCTAGGCTGCTGTAAAAGCTGATAAAGTGTGTGCTGTCTCTCTCTCTACACGACAGTCTTGGCTTCTTATACTGTATATATGTTTTATATGTTGCATGTATGAATACGTAACAGTACTGAAAAGGGTATATCACACTCCTGAACACATGGAAATACATATTGAACCCACACTCTTTTAAAATGGAGACATTTTGAGATGCAACAGTCGTAAAATCATAAAATTAATGATGGCTGAATTCCATTTAGCTGCTTTAGTTTCAGAGTGCTGGCATTGTGCATGTTGGCTCACTGTCACACTGTCATGACTCACTGGGACACTTGATCTGAGCCATCATTAATGTTATTAGTAACACCTGTACTGTTGCGACTATGGCAAGTGTTTGCTGTAAAAAAAAAAAAAAAAATCCTATTATACATGCTTGCTCACTAGCACGATTTAATAAGGGATTTTAAATGTAATGGAGCCATGATTCATTTGATTAATTACTGGGTCTCAACCTGTCAAATACAGGGCAAAAATACATAGTATGTGTCCAGTAAGACTTTAAAAATAAAGCTTGCGGATAAACATGACATATATTGACACACTAAGACTTATGGACTTTTGTTACTATTGTGAAACGATCACAGTTAGGTTTAGGCACAATAAGTACTTGGTGAGGTTCAGGCACCAAAACTTCATGGTTAGGCCCAGGCACTGAAACTACTTACTTAAAGGTTTACAATAACTACATGGTGAGGTTTAGGCACCGAAACCCCTTTGTTAGGTTTAGGCATCAAACAGCTCACTCGTAATCACTCTTAACTGTTACTTAACTTGAACACGGATGCACTCACATATCTCTGAACAAACACTGTGTGACTGAACTGTTCTGTGATGTCGAGAAATATCATACATTTACTGTCAGAGTGATGTCAAACCACACACACAACCACATGAAGCAGGAAAAGCATTTTTAGTATCACCCAGCATGTGTACCCGTATGCAAATATGTGTGTGTGTGAAGAGAGAGAGAGAGAGAGAGAGAGAGAGAGAGAGAGAGAGAGAGAGAGAGAGAGAGAGAATGCATATGTGGACTATGAATGTGTGTGTGTGTGTGTGTGTGTGTATGCACAGCTCCCATGTAAATGTAGCAGAGTCCTCAAAAACAGCAGGGTTATAAATAGATGTGGCTCAGTGTGTGACTGCTGAAAGGAACCCACACTCTTAAAGGAATATGACGCTCATTAACGTGCCTGCGTGTTCATCTGTATTCAACGTTAACTGCAAAGTGGGACTACAGTCAGGTGCTCACTCTGTGGAGTTACAGTAAGTTAAAAAACAAACTTTTATATGTTGGCTTGATATCATATCTGTCCCTGCATTTCTTTCTTTCAAGCTTCATCTCCTCTTTTTTCCTTTTAAATTTTACCTGTGTTACCTACTTTTCACCGAAAAGGTTAGAGACTTGTTCTTGTATTTGTGCAGTAACTTAGAGCATTGTCACAACTTGCTAGTTTTCAGCAAAGCGCTCTGTCAGTTAACCAATTGAGCGTGGAATTGAGCTGTGTGTAAAACATCCTCCGAGTGCTCCTTAGACAAGTGTATACAGTCTGCAATAGGCCACACATGAGTAAACTGACTCGAAGGGCCACATCATTGTTCAACTCGCAAGTGTGTTGCACGGAGGGTAAAGGAGAGAGAGGAGCAGGAAGGTCAAATGAGGAAGAGACGAGATATGCTCAGCCTACAGCCACAGTGAGAGACAAAGTGACGGAGTTTGAAAGACAACAATGAAAAAGGCGGCGAGGGAGACAAGAGAATTAGGAGGTTTGTGAAGAGAAAGACGGAGACAAAATAGAAAATGAGGGCGGGTGAAAGAACCGAAGAGAAACAGAGTTAACAAGGCGTGCAAGAATATTATTTCCCCAGACCAAGCAGCCCCAGTAACAACCACGGCAAATGATGAGTCCGACTTTATCAGCCGTGCAGATTGGTGATAAAGCCGTGTACAGCACAGATTTTCACGCCGCCGAGGAAGACTCATCTTATAAGCTGTGAGGGGATATACAGTGATGTTATGTTAGGTTGTGAATTCTCTCCGAGGGCAGCGGTGGAGAGAAACAGCAATGTTTGTCAGCTGTCTGTAGAAGGCAGGTATCTTTATTGTATTGCTTTTATTTCTGTAATGTTTCATCAAAGATTAACAGAAAGTATTTTGATTATAAAAATAATGGCAGATGACGAAGGCAAGATGACATTGGCATGAGTTTGGGCACGCGTACATCTGTGTTTTGCAAGAAAACATTGGCGTAAATATGATCTTCATTAAAGCTGCCGATAGTATTTAGAAACTATGCCTTTAGACAAGCGGTCAGGTCTTTCGTGTGGTTGTGATGTTCCAACTGTAACAACAACACCTGCAGAACTGGTGCAGAAACATGATGCCGGCTCAGGCCTGTGAGAAGTGACCAATCAGAGCAGACTGGGCTTTTCAGGAGGGGGGCCTTAAAGAGACAGGAGCTGAAACAGAGCAATGTAAGGTAAAAAAGAAAAATAATGTGTTTTTTTTAAAAATATTAATGCTTGGAAACTTTTATTTGTAGACACCAAATATGCTAAGCCCAATATTCACTCTCTTAGCTCTGTTTTGGTCTGAACCAACTCCTGATGGGAATATGTAGTTCTACAGTTCAGCTTTCATTATTATCTTGATGATATGGCAGTTAAATTAGATGACATAACAGTTTTGTTTTTCTGCTTTTATCTGCTTTGATTTTTGCTAAATGCACATATAAGAGTAATGTAAACTAGATCTGCCCCTGTAGCTGGTGTCCCAACACACATCTTTAATACGTTCTGTCTAATTTCTTCCTCTTTCCTTCTTTGTCATCTGTTTTTCTTTCTCTCTTACTCAGCCTCTTTCTCTCCCTTCATCTGTCTGTCTGAGTTTCTAGTGTATCATTACTTTGGTTCAGAGGAGGGTTGCACAGAGATTGTCTCCCAGCAGGATGAACTTGTGTGTATCTGTATGTGTGTGTGTGTGTGTGTGTGTATGTGTGTCCCACCAGTGTTGGTAGCAGTGTCTCAGGAGTGTTGCTTTAGTCTTTGAACATTTCAGAATGAAAGAGAGAGACGCACACACACAGACAAGTTCCTTTTTCCTTTATTATACTCAGCCTCAACTCGGTTTCGTCTTTTGTGTTTCGTCTCTGTCTTTTATTCATTCTCTGTGTTATCACCCCACCCTCATCTGCCTCTGCAATTTTTTTTTTTATTTCTGTCTCTCTCTTTTTTTGATCTGTCTCGGGTTCAAAGATAGTCTTGTTTTCGTTGTGCGGCCATGAAGTGTGTTTGAGTCTGGGTTTAACTACTTTTGATATTCTCGCTTTATGCAGGCGAGGTGGGTTACCATCCACATTATTAGATTCCCATTGATAAAATGTGACCCACCACACAAACAATAACCCTCATCTACATTTTAT